>NW_015174386.1:68342-70018 GCF_001447785.1 Gekko japonicus
AGGCCAAGGCCTTCATAAGAACCTCAGAAGAGCCCTGCTGGATCAGACCAGTGGTCCATCTAGACCAGCATCCTGTCTCACACAGAGGCCAACCAGTTCCTCTGGAGGGCCAACAGCAGGGCATAGAGGCTGGGGCGGATTAACCATTAAGCAGACTAAGCACATGTTTAGGGCACCAGGGCCAAAGGGGGCACCACCAAGCTGGCTCTCCAGATAAAAAGAATTACAAGCTTGGGTTTCTGGTTATCGCCTGCTTGGGTTCAACTGGGGGGTGGGAGGACAACATAGGTAATAAATATGTCAGAACTGGAGAGTGACGTACCCTAAATTGTGAGAATTCAAGATGGGCAGGCGTGTTGTTCTGAAACAACAGAACATAGAGTCCGGCGGCACCTTTAAGACCAACAAAGTTTTATTCAAGATGTGAGCTTTCGTGTGCAAGGCGAACTTCATCCGGCAGTGAAATGGAATTAATTACATATCATAGTTGTATATATCTAGGCGGCTTGTTAAATTAGCAATGCAAAATAGGGAGAATATTTTTTTAAACAGAGCAAAAGAATGACAGGCTGGTTTCTGGATATCATCTGTTTAGGTTCAACTGGGGGGGAGGAGGGACAACATAGGTAATAAATGTGTTAGACCTGGAGATTGATGTGTCCTAAATTGTGAGAATCCCATCCTTAGACCCCCATCCATCTCCTTTCTAGCACGGAGGTGAACTTTACAGCAGCTTGGCTGTGCAGAGTATTAGATCTCATCCATCTGCTTTCTAGCAGGGAGGTAAACCTCAAAGCATCCTGGCTGTGTAGAGTGTTTTTCTTGTCCCTGGAACAGAGAATTACATTTAAATCCACGATTTCAAATTACCTTAGGTATTTAATTATACACTCAGTTGTTAAATAGTAAACTGAGGAGGTTTTTAAAAGTAACTGTGGCGCCCCAGCCTGTAGGGAGGGGTCCTCTCTTCCCCCTTCGGCCGTCCCGACAAGCGTCTGGCCCCTCCTGGCCAGGGGAACAGGAGACCTCAGAAATTGACCCGGTCCCGTCACTAAGGCTGGACCGGCGCCCCTGTGAGAGACTGTGAAGATGGCCGCCGCGTCGTCTCTCCCTCCGACGCCTTGCTCGGCCCGTCTCCACTCTCCTCTCCAGTTTCCTTCCTCCCCGGGCTCCCTTCTCGTTCCCCTTTTATACCAGATCCCTCCCTCTCTTCCCTCTTATTGTACACTAGAGGTGTCCCTCCTAGGTGGCCCCGCCTCCCTATAAAAGCGGGGACGCTCTGCCTCGCCTGGAACAAGAGGGGGGGTGGAGTTCGTCGCCCGGGCGGCGCGGAATGCCTCACCACTCGGACAGGGCGGCTCCGCGGACCCTGTCGGCGTCTCGAGGCCCGCCCTTCGGCAGCGCACCCGAGGACGCGCTCTACGGGGAAGGGGTTGCGCCGTGGTCCGTCACCCCTCGTTCCCGCTGTCCCCTGTCTCCTGAACCCCGGCCTCCTCGCCCGGTTCAGAGCTCTGAGGCGTGGTAAGCGCGGGATTTGTGGGGTGAGGCTCGAGTGGGATCCCGCTGGAGAGGCCCGGCTCGGCAGAACCGGGACAGTAACATCTTGCTTCTCTAAAACATGGAGTCAACTGACAGAATCGTTTACCTGGGGTGCAGTGTTATGTGTCAGACCGTGA
>NW_015174386.1:70334-81120 GCF_001447785.1 Gekko japonicus
GGTGGAGCTCCTCTCTTCCCCCTTCGGCCATCCCGACAAGCGTCTGGCCCCTCCTGACCAGGGGAACAGGAGACCTCAGAAATTGGGCCGGCTACCCGGTTCCGTCACCAAGGTTGAGCCTGCGCCCCTGTGAGAGACTGTGAAGATGGCCGCTGCGTCGTCTCTCCCTCTGACGCCTTGCTCTGCCCGTCTCCACTCTCCTCTCCAGTTTCCTTCCTCCCCAGTCTCCCTTCTCGTTCCCCTTTTATACCTGATTCCCTCCCTCTCTTCCCTCTTATTGGACACTAGAGGTGTCCCTCCTAGGTGGCCCCGCCTCCCTATAAAAGCGGGGACGCTCTGCCTCGCCTGGAACAAGAGGGGGGGTGGAGTTCGTCGCCCGGGCGGCGCGGAATGCCTCACCACTCGGACAGGGGGGCTCCGCGGACCCTGGCGTCGTCGGCGTCTCGAGGCCCGCCCTTCGGCGGCGCACCCGAGGACACGCTCTACGGGGAAGGGGTTGCGCCGTGGTCCAGCACTCCTCGTTCCCGCTGTCCCCTGTCTCCTGAACCCCGGCCTCCTCGCCCGGTTCAGAGCTCTGAGGCGTGGTAAGCGCGGGATTTGTGGGGTGAGGCTCGAGTGGGATCCCGCTGGAGAGGCCCGGCTCGGCAGAACCGGGACAGTAACATCTTGCTTCTCTAAAACATGGAGTCAACTGACAGAATCGTTTACCTGGGGTGCAGTGTTATGTGTCAGACCTTGAAACCATCATGGTCAGTATTGTCTACTCAACTGGCAGGGGCTCTTAGAGTTCACAAGCAGAGGTCTTTGCCTGGTTCTTTTAACTGGAGATGCTGGGGAATGAGCCTGGTACCTTCGGCATGCAAAGCAAGAGGCTCTTCCACTGAGCCAGGAACTCAGATCAACGCATATGAACACACATGAGCCTGTCTTGTGCTGAATGAGGGTCAGTATTGTCTACTCTGACTGATAGCGTCTCTCCAGCGTCTAAGGCAGACGTCTTTCCCATCACCTCCTGCCTGGTCCTTTCAACTGGAGATGCCGGGGATTGAACCTGGGACCTTCTGCATGCCAAGCAGATGCTCTACCCCTGCGCCAGGGTCTCAGGTCAAGGTCTTTCCCATCATCTCCTGCCTGGTCCTTTCAACTGGAGATGCCGGGGATTGAACCTGGGCCCTTCTCATGCCAAGCAGATGCTCTACCCATGAGCCAGGGTCTCAGGCAGAGGTCTTTCCCATCACCTACTGTCTGGTCCTTTCAACTGGAGGTGCTGGGGATTGAACCCTGGGACCTTCTGTGTGTAAAGCAGAGGCTCTACCATTGAGCCACAGCCCCTCCTCAGCTTTTTGCAAAGGAACAGATGGGGACAATCCTGACACCCCAAAAGCGGTAATCCTTGGAAGCCAGTGGGAGAATGTTTCATGCTCACAGAATACTCTGTGGCTGTCCTGTTCTTCGGCAAAAGGAGAGATCCCCCCCCCCCCGGTGTGATATTCAGTAAAGTTTGTGTTCATCTAGGACTTGAGCAAGACCTGGGCTTTCTTTCTGTGGCAGTAGAAACCTGACATTAGCACTGCCTGCTCCCTTGTGAATTGTCTGCAAAAAGGTTACAAAAAGGCCGTCGGGCACGTTCCAGCTTACTGGAAGCCAGTTGCATCCGGCAACCCATCTGACAGGGCGCTTTCCGGCAAAGAGTTACGAGACCGGCTTTGATCAGGAAGACACGCCCGTCTCTGGGCATCGTTCAGATGCCAGTTGCCTTGACAGGTACTTGGATCTCAAAAGAGCTCCACCCAGTTCTTTTATTTTTGTTTTTAAAAAGTGGGGCTGGTAGTCACATATATAAGATAGTGCTGATTCCCATCAGTCCCTGCTTAGGACTTGGGGGACACCCCCCCCCAAGGTGCTGGAATTCAGTACCGGTGAGTGCCAATACGAAAAAAGCCCCTGGCTGCACCCTGTCCGTGGATCCTAGACTCTTACTCGGGTAAAATCCAGATTGCCTATGAGATTTTAGTCAGAGCATTTTCCTCCGCTGTTGCCACCCAAAAGCTTGACTCGTGACAGATTTGTTAGGGCGGAACCTTTCATGAAACTACTTCGTCAGATACATGACGTGTTAAATTTGGTTGGCGTGTATACATAGGCACAAGGGCGAAAACAGTTTTCTCCATGCCCTGGTGAGTGGTTCCACTGGCATTGGGTGTGCTGCACGCTATGGAGTAGGACCACGGTACGGGAGAGGGGGTTGATTCTCCGCTCCCCAGGTGTATTTCTGATGAAAATGGCCCTCCATCCCCCATGCACTGCTTTTTTAGGGGGGGAAGTAGTACAATACCTGACTCCCCCCCACACACAAGGGTTTAAAGCAGACTGGGAACATTTTTGATAGTGGAAATCCTAAAAGGGAGAAGTTAACCCTCTGTTCCCCAGTCCTGCTATCCTCATCCTATGGATGCCAGCCTCCAGGTGGGACCTGGGGAACCTCTGGAGTTGCAGCTCATCTGCAGACCACAGAGATCAGTTCCCAGGCCCGTAGCTATGGTGGGGCTTTTTGGGGGGTGGGTGGGTCTGTCCCCTTTCTTAAAGGCACAGCCCCACAAGAATTTCCCCTGTAAATGCTTTTTTCAATCATTTAAAAACATTTTTAAAGGCGTGCGCTCCTTTAAGCAGAACGGGGTTCTGTAGTTGACTAATTCCCGGACTGAGCAAGGGGGTTGGAGTAGGTGACCTCTACGATCCCTTCTAACTCTATGTCTAGAAACTGGTCTCCTTTTTAGAGCGTTTTTTTGCCTAAGTGTTAGCTGTCTTGACTACAGAAGTCATCACCCCCACCTTGCCGGCTTGTTCTCAGAACTGTGGCTTAGGCTGGCAGACGTGATTAACTTGCAGCGGCTGAGAACTGTCATCTCAAGTGGCTGACAGCTTGCAGTGTAGAGATCTATCCTGGTCACAGCTTTATGTTGGCTAAAGGGTTAATAGGCTAAGGGTGATTGCTAGCATAAGAATACCTATGTAGAACAGACAGCTTGAGAAGACTCAGGGAGAGAAGATTAGCTGAGTCATAATCCTCAGAATTCTGGCTTTTCCTTCCGCAGTGAGAACTTCAGCCCCACCAGAAAAAAAAATCTTTTGCCCCACAAGCCGCAAAATCCTGGCTAAAGGCCTGTCAGTTCCCCTGGAGAAAATGAATGACATGAGGGTGGACTCTGTGGCACCGGACCTGACTGAAGTCCCTCTCCTCCCCAGGCTCCATCCCCAAATCTCCAGGAGTTTCCCAACTTGGATCTGGCAACCCTACCTGATCCAGGTAGGGTTGCCCCCTCTGGCTGGCTGCTTGTTGAGACAAAATCACACATCAGAGGTTGAGAACTAAGATCCCAGGGAGAGGCCCTCCTGACTGTCCCACTGATCAAAAAAACTTGTCTGGTGGGCACACGAGAGAGGGGCTTTTTGGTGGCAGCCCCATGATTACGGAAGAAGAAGAAGAGATTGGATTTATACTCCGCCCTTCACGCAGAGCCTCAGAGAGGCTTATAATCTCTTTCCTTTCCTCTCCCCACAACAGATACCCTGTGAGGTTAGGTAGGGTTGAGAAAGCTCTGAGAGAACTGCTGTTGAGAGAACAGCTCTGAGAGAACTGTGGCTTGCCCAAGGTCACCCAGCAGCTGCATGTGGAGGAGTGGGGAACCAAACCTGGTTCTCCCAGATTAGAGTCCATGCTCCTAACAACTACACCAGACTGGCTCTCCAGTAGGGCTGCCAAGCCGTGGCGGGGGATCCGCTCGTCTTCACAGGATCCCTGCCGCGGGGGACAGCGATACCGGCAGGGATCCTGTGAAGACGAGCGGATCCCCCACCACGGCTTGGCAGCCCTACTCTCCAGGGAGGTGGCCTGGCCTCCCTCCCTTTTTATCTTCAGGAGGCAGCTGAAGACAGTTTGATTGAGGACTGCGTTTGATTAAAGCAGTCCTAAATTGTGATTTTTAGACTTGGCTTTATGTACATTTATGTACATCATCTTATGCCTTTTGTTTATACCGTAAGCTGCCTTTTGCTCCGTAAGGAAGAAAGGCGGCTGAGAGATGTTTCAAAGAAATAAATCAATCGTAGCTTTCACGTGTGGATTTGGAGTCATCCTGAAATCTGGTGACCCTATTCTTAGAAGCTGCCGCAGAGCAGAGGCGGAGGGGTGGGGGACGCCTGTGGCCGAAAGCGGGAAGTACGGTAACCGAGTGATTCAAAAGCTAGGTTTTGCGGCAGAGGAAGACGCAAGAGGAAGCGAGATTCTTTGAGGCTGCGCCCCTGGAACTCGGTGAGCCTTCGTCCAAGGAAAGATGCGTCAGGCTGAGCTGGTAGATTTCGCCAGGCCTCAAAGAGGATGTTGCGGAGAGGAAGGGAAACCAGCTGAGAATGCTTGTGGGTTATGCCCTGGGACCTGCGTTTGGACTCTCCGAATGCCCTCAGGCCCGAATGTGGTGGGCAGTTCCTAATTCAGGATGGGCAGAAAAGGAAGCACGGCTTTTCGACACGGCGTAACTAACCTGTGGGATTCACTGTCCCTTGAGCAGAGTGTCCCTGTGGCCACCTTTAGAATGTTCACACGGGTGGTGGGCACACGGGTCATTTCCTGCAGGAGCGCACAGGAGCGGAGCTCCGGCAGTAAAGAGCCCAGGGGGCGGGCACATGCAACAAGCCCCGCCCCCTGCTCCCAGCAGCCCTCAGTCAGAGCAAGAAGCAGCCAGGTAAATTGCAGAGCCCCCCTGACCCCCCGGGCCAAAACAGTCCAGTGGCACCTTTAAGAGCAAGTTTTATTCAGGTACAAGCTCTCCCTCCTCCGTGAGGACAGATCTGCATGTCCCCCCCCCAATAGCTAGTGTTGCCTTCTGACACACTTCCGATGATGTCAGGGGGTGTGACATATGCAAATAAGTTATGCAAATGAGTTATGCTAATGAGCTATGCTAATGAGCTCCTGCACCTCTTTTTCTACAAAATGACCCCTGTAGGGCACAACCACAAAATGGCTGCCGCAGGAGGCAGAGCCGCATGCACAGAGGAAGTCCAAGCGACGGGGAGAAGAAGGGTAGTTTAATAAATACCGCTGGGAAGGAAGACTGAGAGGGTCAAGCCAATACTGGTGGCAGCTGCCAAAGAAACGTTACTTTAATCTGCCAGGCCAATCAGCTCTCCAGTGACCAATCAGAAGTCCTGCTGAGCATGTTGACCTACTTGGTCCCCACTTTCTAAAAACATTCGGTGGGCACCAGAAGAGGCGTTGGTAGGCACCTTGGTGCCAGTGGGCACCACATCGGGGAACCTTGCACTAGAGGCCCTCGTGACTCTCCTGCCAATCAAACAAGCTCACCTGGTGAACGCACGAGACGGAGCCTTTTCGGTGGCAGCCCCACAATTATGGAACGACGTCCTCAGAGAGCTGCTCCTGGCCCCCCTCACTGTCGATCTTCGGGAGGCCGTTGAAGACAGATTTATTTAGGACTGCGTTGGGACTAATTCAGTATTTATTTATTGGCCGTCCAAATTGGGGGTTTTAAATTGTGGGCTTTTGTGTGTTTTCGTAATTATTATTTTTGTGTTTTTAAAATATAACTTTATTTATATTGTCATTCACCTTGCGTTCGCAAAGAAATGCTAACTCCATTTAGCTAAGTAGATCTTCCCTATTCCGTAACGCTATACCTGTGAATGATGGTGGCTTGGGGTTCACCGAGGAAGGCTGTTGGCTTTGTACTTTGATCCAGGGCCGGCCCGAGGTTTTTTTGTGCCCTAGGCGGGGCTACCTTCTGGCGCCCCCCCGAGCCCAATTACGGAATTGCCAACCTCCAGGCGGGGCCTGGAGAAAAGGAAGTTCCCGATCTGCTGCAGCTGGTGGCGGGCTCTTGGCCTGGGGGTTCAGTGCCTCTGCTGCTGGCACGACTGGATCCTCCGACTGCCAGTCGGCAGGCCTGGGGAGCCACGCGCGCCGCTCTCTTCCCTTCCCTTCCTTGTGGTGCCCGGCGCCCGGGGTCGAGGCGGAGAGCGAGGCAGACGGAGGGGTGGCGCGTCAGCCGGGGAGGGTGGCCGGGCGGCTTGGGGAACTCCACGTGACTGGATCCCCCTCCTCTCCCAATGGCTGGTCAGCAGGCCCCGGCAGCCATGCGTGCCGCTCTCTTCCCTTCCCTGTGCCGCCCGGCGCCGAGGGGCCCAGGAGGCAGAGAGTGAGGTGGGAGGAGGGGTGGTGTGTCGACGGGGGAGGGTGGCTGGGCGGCTGCAAAGGGCAGCCTTGTCTGCGCAGACTGGCAGCGACTCCTCGAGTCCTTCCTAGCGCTTTGGGCGCACTGTCACTGACCTCTAAGGCCCGTTTTTGAGCCGCCTTGCTGCTGGGCCCTTCAGGCGGTGCCCCCACCTCCTCCCCGCCCTGCAGGCCACCTGTGCGACAGGGAGAAGGCACTTCCTCCCTCCCCCCACTCCTGATGGAGCAGCGGAGGAGGAGGCAGCGGAGGCAAAGCGAGGTGGTGGTAAGGATCGTCCAGCGGGCGCCCAGAAAACAATGCTGGGGTCGGGCGGGTGGTGGTGGAAGGGGCCTCCCAGCGCCCCTAGGGGAGCTGCGCTCTAGGCTGGACACTAGTTGGCCTAGTGGGCAGGCCAGCCCTGCTTACAGAGCTCTTCTTACAGGGCCTACTGTAAACTCTTGGAGAATTGGCTACATTAGGGGTGTGTCGCCTAATATGCAAAGAAGTTCCTGCTACAAAAAGAGCCCAAAACTCCATGTATAGTCAATGTATGTACCTGATTTGGGCACGAGGTGACGCCACATGAGGCTTATACAGTGCATCCTTGCCTTGTGTCACTGATATTGACCTGTTCATCAATATTCATTAGCTCTTCTGCAGACAATCTAACAGCATATAAAGAATTATACTTGCTCTAGCATGGATGCACAAGGAACTTGCAGGGAGGGGGCAAGGAACTTGCAGGAACTTGTCTTTCCTTCATCCCTTGTCCCCCACCCCTTCTTTCACTCATGCCCTCTTTCTGTCTCCCACCACCACCTCTTTGTCCCCTCATTCACCAAGAGACCTTCATGGAGGGGGTTTTCCTCTCCCATCTCCCTCATTGGGTCCTGTAGTAGAGGGAGCATGGAGGGAAGGCTTCCCCTCTTTCTTGTGCACCCACTCACCTCCAGTGTTGCCACCTCAGTAGCAGTTTCATTGGCAGGGAAGAGGACAGTAGGTGGCAGCACAGGCTCTTCCTCCTTGCCAACCCACCCATCGAGGGAAATCAAACTACAAAAACTTCAGTCCAGTCACAGTATTGCTGCTGGTCAGCTTTTGACCTTAAAGGTTCATTTATTGTTATTTTATTGTAAATGTTGGAGTGGTTGTGTAGCCTGCTGCAATGCAGGCCAGGCCATTTCTTTCCCCAGGATCATGATGCTGCTTTGGCTAATTTGAAGCTTAGCATCCCCTGTGAGAACATCCTATGATGGCCACCATGGATCCCTTGTGCCCACTTTCCCCAGCATGGACATTTTAGCCAGTGGGAAAAAGCCAGAGTGATTATTTGCTTGCCAGAATCTTGTGTGAAGATGATTCTGTGGTATGGCTTTTTGAGCTGGGAACAGGGAGACAGAGCTGGAGGGGGCAATTTGAAAAGACCTTATGTTTGAAGCTGGGGGCAGTGAGGACTGACATCCCTGTCCAACCTCCAGCTTCCTAGCCTTCCCCAGCCAAAGAACTCCTTTTCCCAAGAGACTCCCAGATGCTCTGAGGAAGAGGTGTGACGGCAAGATGCTTTCTCAGCTCCCCACCCACCCCATCATGCCTTCTCATAGCAATGACTGAAATGATTTCAGTTATGGTCTGAGTTGTGAGTGGTCAATAAGGCAATATTAACAAATAACAAATAATGAGGCATCTGAAAGGAGAATCGGAGGAGCAGGCCGCTAAAAGTATCGAGACAAAAAATAAAAATGTTTTTCAATGTATCTAGAGCAGAAAACCATCTAGAAAAACAGTTAGGCCTTTGGATGCCTAAGGGATAAAGGGGTTGCTAAACGAAGGTCAGGAAATGGCGGAGAAGTTCAATGAATTTTTTGCTTCTGTGTTCACTGTGGAAAGTGGAAAGTACACAGGCCACAGCTACTATTTTCAGAAAGGGAGTATGAAGAAGTGAGCCAGATTGAGGTGACCAGAGATGAAGTTCTAGATCTATTGGGGAGGTTAAAAATAAATAACTCTCCAGGTCCTGATGGCATACACTCGAGAGTTCTTAGGGAATGAAAATGTGAAATTGTTGATCTACTAACCCATACACGTAATTTATCACCAAATTGAGCCACTGTATCAGAAGATTGGATAATAGCAAATGTTACAGCAATTTTTAAAAGAGGCACATCGGGGAACCATGAAATCACAGGCTAGTTAGCCTAATGACTGCCCCCAGCAAATTAGTAGAAAAAGGTGGGGAGGAAACTGAAAGGAAAAGTAGAAAGGGTCAAAACAATTGGGGAAGCTTGGAAACTATTTAAAACTACGATCCTAGAAGCTCAAAAAATATATATTCCGCAGGTTAGGAAAGGCACAAACAGGTATAGGAAAAAGCCTGCATGGTTAACAAACAGAGTAATGGAGGCTGTAAAAAGTAAAAAGAATTCCTTTAAGCAGTGGAAAGCTAGTCACAGTGAGGCTGATAAAACGGAACACAGGCTATGGCAAATAAAATGCAAGTCTGAGGTCAGGCAGGCAAAAAGGGAACATGAGGAGCATATAGCAAAAAACGTAAAAACCAACAATAAAACTTTCTTCAAATACATTAGAAACAGGAAACCAGCCAGGGAGGCAGTGGGGCCCTTGGACGACCAAGGGGTAAAAGGAGTATTGAAGGATGATAGGGAAATGGCTGAGAAGCTAAACGCATTTTTTGCCTCCGTCTTCACTGTGGAAGATGAGAAGTGCTTGCCCACTCCAGAACCACTGATTTCAGGAGGGGTGTTGAAAGACCTGAGTCAGATTGAGGTGACGAGAGAGGAGGTCCTAAAACTGATAGACAACTTAAAAACTGAAAAATCACCAGGCCCAGATGGCATACATCCGAGAGTTCTGAAAGAACTCAAATGTGAACTTGTAGATCTCCTGACAAAGATATGTAATCTTTCCTTAAAATCTGCCTCCATTCCTGAGGATTGGAAGGTAGCTAATGTCACTCCCATCTTTAAAAAGGGTTCCAGAGGAGATCCGGGAAATTACAGGCCAGTCAGTCTGACGTCGATACCGGGTAAATTGGTGGAAACCATTATTAAGGAAAGAATTAGTAGGCACATAGATGAACAAAACCTATTGAGGCAGACTCAGCACGGTTTCTGTAAGGGAAGATCTTGTCTCACTAACCTGTTAGTGTTCTTTGAGGGGGTGAACAAACATGTGGACAAGGGGGATCCAATAGATATTATTTACCTTGACTTCCAGAAAGCTTTTGATAAAGTTCCTCATCAAAGGCTCCTAAGTAAGCTCAAAAATCATGGGATAGAAGGACAAGTCCTTTTATGGATCAAAAACTGGCTAGTTCATAGAAAACAGAGAGTGAGTGTAGGTGGGCAATTTTCTCAGTGGAGGGTGGTAAGCAGTGGGGTACCGCAGGGATCAGTACTTGGTCCACTGCTTTTTAACTTGTTCATTAATGATTTGGAGATGGGAGTAAGCAGTGAAGTGGCTAAATTTGCGGATGATACAAAGTTGTTCAGGGTGGTGAAAACCAGTGAGGATTGTGAGGCACTCCAAGGGGATCTGTCAAGGATGGGCGAGTGGGCGTCAACATGGCAAATGGGGTTCAATGTGGCCAAGTGCAAGGTGATGCACATTGGAGCCAAAAATCCTAAATATAAATACACATTGATGGGGTCTGAACTGGCAGAGACTGAGCAAGAGAGAGATCTTGGAGTTGTAGTGGATAACTCACTGAAAATGTCGAGACAGTGTGTGACTGCAATAAAGAAGGCCAATGCTATGCTGGGGATTATTAGGAAGGGTATTGAAAACAGATCAGCCAATATAATAATGCCCCTATATAAATCAATGGTGAGACCTCATTTGGAATACTGTGTGCAGTTCTGGGCACCACACCTTAAAAAGGATATTATAGCTTTGGAAAAAGTGCAGAAAAGGGCAACTCGAATGATAAAAGGGTTGGAACACTTTCCCTATGAGGAAAGGTTAAAGCGCTTAGGGCTCTTTAGCTTGGAGAAAAGACGACTGAGGGGTGACATGATCGAGGTTTATAAGATTATGCATGGGAAAGAGCAGGTAAAGAAAGAGGTACTTTTCTCCCTTTCTCACAATACAAGAACTCGTGGGCACTCCATGAAACTGCAGAGCGGTCGGGTTAGAACGGATAAAAGGAAGTACTTCTTCACCCAAAGAGTGATTAACACATGGAATTCACTGCCACAGGAAGTGGTGGGTGCTACAAGCATGGACGGCTTCAAAAGGGAATTAGATAAGCATATGGAGCAGAGGTCCATCAGTGGCTATTAGCCACAAGGTATAGCTAGGGGCTCTGGGGCAAGTGATGCTCTGTCTTCTTGGTGCTTGGGGGGGGGGTCAACAGTGGGAGGGCTTCTAATGTCCTGGCCCCACTGCTGGACCTCCTGATGGCACTGGTATTTCTGGCCACTGTGTGACACAGAGTGTTGGACTGGATGGGCCTTTGGCCTGATCCAACATTGGCGTCTCTTATGTTCTTATGTTCTTAAATGTAGGAGCAGGACCAGGGTACTTTAATCCATCAGGGA
>NW_015174386.1:82619-86736 GCF_001447785.1 Gekko japonicus
GCAGCCATATTGTGACTGGCTCCGCCTCCTCTGGCTGCCATTTTGCGATTGCGCCCATTGCCCTGTGTCAGAATTCCAAAGGTTCCTGTATAGCGGGAATTCTGAGAGATAGGCCACCAGAGAATCAGCAAGGAGAGTCAACAGTTGTTTATTTGGCGCCAGGTACAGCCAAAGCACCGAGAGGCACTTTTGAACAGGGCTGCACACCAAATGAAGGTGGAGTCAGGTTTATATAGTTAAAAAAGGTAAAGGTTCCTTTGCTCGAAAGCCAGTCGAGTCCGACTCTAGGGTTGCAGTGCTCATCTCCGTTTCAAAGCCGAAGAGCCAGCACTGTCCGAAGACGTTTCCGTGGTCATGTGGCCGGCATGACTAAACACCAAGGCGCACAGAATGCTGTTACCTTCCCACCGAAGTGGTACCTATTTATCTACTTGCAATTTCTTGCTTTCGAACTGCTAGGTTGGCAGGAGCTGGAACTAGAGACGGGAGCTCACTCCGTCATGCAGCAACCCGGGTCTCGAACTGCTGAACTACTGACCTTCCACAGCCTGCAGTTCAGCGTCTTAACCACTTGAGCCACCGCAGCTCCCTTATATAGTTACAGAATGCAAAAAAAATCATTTTCCTTGTCATTTCTTAGCAGAAAGATTATCAGAAAACATTGGAAGCGTGTGCGACTGAAAAAAAAAAACAACTTGAGCATTCTGTACTTTTCAAGACCACAACATTCTTGGCTGACCACACATCTAGCTTGTGGGAAGGCCAAAGCTTTCCTGTTTATCAACAGGTGTTAAATGTCTGATTACCGAAATTAAAGCAAGGTTAACATCTCCCTTAGTAACTGGCCCTAGCAACGCCTAATATGGTCATGCCTGAGTGCAAGCATCTATGTCCTTGTATCTTGTCTTTCTACTTGCTAAAGCAATGCATTGCCTGCGTTTCTTAATGGCCTTATAATACTGCAAAATTGTTGTTAAATGCTTTACTTGCAGGCTCAAAGAAGCTGGGGACCCTTGGCATAGGGTGGCATTTGGCCAGCCTGGTAGAGAGGGCGCTTTGTCAATCTGGGAATCTATCAAGGCTTTGTCTTTTCCCTCTCAGGTTTTGTCAGGAGAGTGAGAGAGAAACAGCAGCCAAGAAGGAAAAGATCGGAGCCCAAGAGAGTTTTAATTGCTCAACCCAGCAAGAAAATTGCAGGGCCTTTTGGGTCAAACGCCTTGGAACCTTTCCAGGAGGGGGGTGATGTTTGGATACAGGGTTAGAGGCCGCCAAGAGTTATTTCCTGTGCTAATTGGCTGTTTGTTTACCTGGCACCGTGACACTTTGGCAAGGGTTGGCTCTGAGGAACAGGGTAAATACCAGGGAACTGCACGATTCTCTCGCCTGATATATGCCTTGTTGTTATGGTGGTTCTGTTTCTCTTTGGAAAGGAGAACACTGAAATGCTCTTTTAAAAAGTGGTCTCTGCCGGTGGCTTCTTGCAATTCAAGGGCGCGGTTCTTGAAAGAGCTCTCCCAGCCCCACCTACCTCCCAGTGTGTCTGTTGTGGGGAGGGGAAGGGAAAGGAGATTGTAAGCTGCTCTGAGACTCCTTCGGGTAGTGAAGGGCGGGGTATAAATCCAATCTCCTCTTCCTCCTGTTAGAATTCTGGGAGATCTCCAGGCCCCACCTGCAGGTTGGCAACCCTAGCCAAGTCTTGAACGGTCTCTGTATCTCTCTCCCCTTTACCCTGTGTGTTGCTTGAAATAGCTCTAGGAGCCGGCAGAAGCCACACAGTTACTTTGGACGTGCCCAGGGGCTTTCAAATTCCTAGCGGAACGTTTCACATCTTTTCTGAGCACAGCCGAGATCCCCTGCCACCATGCAAACAACTTTAGGAGCTCTGCCAGGTTTCGAATGCACTGCCTCATGAAAGGCTAATGTTTGAGAATCATGAGTCTCAAGCCTTTCTGTGCTCCTGGAGCTAGTCGCTCAGTTGACAAACTGGGATTTTTTTGACTCCTCTCCCCCTTGCCTCACTTCTACCGACAGAGCAATTCTAGCAAGCCCCGAACAAGGTGCCTTCCCTGGAGGAAATAACTTCATCTGATTACTGTATCAGCTACCGATTGGTTTCATAAGAACATAAGAGAAGCCAATGTTGGATCAGGCCAATGGCCCATCCAGTCCAACACTCTGTCACACAGTGGCCAAAAACACCAGGTGCCATCAGAAGGTCCACCAGTGGGGCCAGGACATTAGAAGCCCTCCCACTGTTGCCCCCCCCCCAAGCACCAAGAAGACAGAGCATCACTTGCCCCAGAGCCCCTATCTATACCTTGTGGCTAATAGCCACTGATGGACCTCTGCTCTTAAGAACATAAGAGAAGCCAATGTTGGATCAGGCCAATGGCCCATCCAGTCCAACACTCTGTCACACAGTGGCCAAAAACACCAGGTGCCATCAGAAGGTCCACCAGTGGGGCCAGGACATTAGAAGCCCTCCCACTGTTGCCCCCCCCAGCACCAAGAAGACAGAGCATCACTTGCCCCAGAGCCCCTATCTATACCTTGTGGCTAATAGCCACTGATGGACCTCTGCTCTTAAGAACATAAGAGAAGCCAATGTTGGATCAGGCCAATGGCCCATCCAGTCCAACACTCTGTCACACAGTGGCCAAAAACACCAGGTGCCATCAGAAGGTCCACCAGTGGGGCCAGGACATTAGAAGCCCTCCCACTGTTGCCCCCCCCCCAAGCACCACTTGCCCCAGAGTCCCTATCTATACCTTGTGGCTAATAGCCGATATGATGCTGATACGACACAGGTCTGCATTGCTTAGGGCTATAAGCGAATTTTGTGTTAGGAAAGAAGGCCCGGATCCACCGAGGCTGTCTCTAGACTTACAGGTTTCTCTTGGCCCAGGATGCAGATCGGCGTCCGCATCCACAAACTACAGTTGCCAACTCTGGGTTAGGGAACACCTGGAGATTTGGGGGGTGGGGCCGAGGAGGGAGGCGTCTGGGTAGGGACAGCAGCAGGGACGTGATCCCGTAGACTCTACCCTCCGAAGCAGCCATCTTCTCCAGGGGAACCGCTTTTGGTCGTCTGGAGATCAATCACAATGGCGGGAGATCTCCAGGTGCCAACCGGAGGCTGGCGATCCTAAAGAGACCCCACGTTTATTTGCTAAGACAGTAAACGGTGTTCAGGCCAGAGAAGTACTGGCAACCTGGAACCATTCGAGACATTTCCGAAACCTGAACGACTCTCTTGGTAGCCTTCCAGTACAGCAAAGAAAACCGTCGAGAACAATTCCAAGACAGATCCGTATTCAGCTGAGAGGGCATCCGAGAACAGATATAGTCGTTTTTATCCTTGTCTTCCTCCCTTCCTTGGAAAGCACAGAGCAGCTTCCACGGCGGCTCCCGGAGATCGTCCATCCAAGGCTCACATCTGGCTCGCGTCTGCTTAGCTTCAACAGAGGTACGGCATCTGGGCGCCAGTCACACAAGAACGGTCAAAACGCAAACCCGGAGAATTCGTTTCACCCGTCTGGTTAAACTGCCCCTGTCAGCACGCTCATGTGCCACTTTTCCTGTGGCTTCCCCATAGCCCGAACAGCTGAGAAAGGCGACAGTAAGTGCCCCGTAAAGCCCTGCTTCGTTTTGCACCTTAAAATAATTTGACAACCCAACAAATATCCCGCAAAACCTTATCCTGCTTCCACAGCACTGTTGGTTGGGGGCACACCACTGGTCTCTGCTGAACTGGTTCTATCGGTTCCTGGCCATCTTGTGAGCAGAATACATTGCCATACCTGTTTGGTGTAGTGGTTAGGAGCGTGGACTCTAATCTGGGAGAACCGGGTAAATAAATACCATTATCAATATCTGTTCTTACCCCTTTTGTTTTTATTTTTGGCAGTCTCGTTTAAATGTTAATAAAAAACAAATCTGCGTGTTTTCCAATAAAAACGTGTGTAATATTTGTTCCTGTCTTGCAGCTCTCCAACATATGATGTTTTTTTCCTATGTGGCTGTTACGTTAAGCATGTTCGGCCACCCCTGGTATAATGCCACAATCTACCCTTCAAAGCTGCTGTTTCCTCTAAGGGAACTGATCTCTGCCATCTGG
>NW_015174387.1:0-3859 GCF_001447785.1 Gekko japonicus
GGTATGGAGCCTAATTCCTGAGTCCACTCCGCCCCAGCTCAGGTACGGAACCTCCATCTTTGTAGGATTTAGCTTCAACTGACTGTCATAGTCACCCAGCCACGGCCCCTAAAGCCCTGTCCAAGCTCTCAGGGGTGGAGTCTGGGTGGCCATCCAACATCAGGTAGAGCTGAGTGTCATCAGCATACTGGTGGCAGCCCAGCCCAAACCCCCAAACCAGCTGGGTGAGGGGGTGCATAACATTGGGGAGAAGATCACCCCCAGCGGCACCCCACATTCTAGTGGGTGTTGAGTGGAGACCATCTCACCTAGCGTCACTCTCTGTCCGTGACCATGGAGAAAGGAAGGAAACCATTGTAGGGCAGTCCCCCGAACTCCTATGTCAGTGAGGCGGTGGGTCATAAGATCGTAATCGACCATGTCGAACGCTGCTGTTAGATCTAATAGCAACAGCAGTGCCAATTTGCCTTGATCCAGGTGTCTCTGGAGCGCATCCATGAGGGTGACCAGCACTGTCTCCATTCCATGACCAGGGCAGAAACTGGACTGGAATGGGTCAAGAATGGAAGTGTCATCCAAGAAAACCTGAAATTGCTCCGCCACTGCCCTCTCAACTACCTTGCCCAGAAACTGTAGATTTGAAACTGGGAGGTAGTTGGCTAAGACCACAGGGTCTAAGTGATGGTTTTTAAAGGAGTGAACATATGACCACCTCCTTAATTCCCACTGGGAATGTCCCCAAAGAAAGGGACAAGTTGATAATTCCTCCCAGGGGGATTCGAATACCATCTCTGCAGGCTTTGACCAGTCAGGATGGGCGGGGGCAAGTGGGCAAGTGGTAGGCCTCACAGCTAGCAGGATCTTATCAACTTCCTCTTGAGAGAGCCGGCAAAAGTGGTCCAGAGTTGGGCCCAAAGACAGACAAGGGGCTTCCAGTTCCTTTACTGTATCAGTTGTGGTCAGAAGATCCTGGTGGAGCAACAAGACTTTATCTGCAAAATAGCTCACAAAAGCCTCACAGCCAATAGCCAACTCCCTACTATTTTGTCTGCCTTGCAGCAGTATAGTCAACGACCAAATGGTTCTAAATAATTGGACCAGGCACAAGTCTGCAGATGCAATGGAGGTCGCATAGAGCTCTTTCTTAGTGGTCTTCACTGTCATCTCATAGGCTTTCATAAACATCCTTTAAGATGTTCTTGCCGCTTTGCCACGAATATGCTGCCACCTTCACTCTAGCTGTCTCAGCTCTTGCTTCGTCCTCCGCAGCTCCAGGTTGTACCACGGGGCTGCTTTGGCTTGAGGGTGGAGAGGGTGCTGGGGCCTGGGGGACAATCTCATCGATGGCTTTGGAAAGCTGGCTGTGCCAGTCCTCCACCAGCACATCTAACTAACCACCAGGGGGCATTGGAGCCCACAGAGCATTCTGAAGCCGACCAGGATCCATTTGGCTCTGGGGGTGAGCAAAAATACTCTCACTGCCTAAACAAGGAGGATTTGGTGTGCTCAGCCGGACCTTCAGAGGGAAGTGATCTGACCATGGAACTGTATATACAGCCATCAGATCTACATTTATCCCCATCCCCAAAATGAGATCCAGTGTGTGGCCTGCTTGATGTGTGGGAGTCGATACAAATTGGGAGAATCCCAAGGCCTCCATGGACAACACTGTGTCCCTGGCCTGAGAGGATGCCGCATTGTCAGCATGGACATTAAAGTCTCCCAGGCAGATGGAATCTTTGTCCAGGGGCCCATGTTGACTCTCAACAGTCCCAGAAAGCTTACACTTAGTGATACATTTTCTTGTTGGTTTTTTAAAAAAATTCTTATGTCATTCCCACCCAGCTTAGATCATTTTCTTAAGTTAAATACGTTTCATAGTTTAAATCATCAATAAATGTTTAAACTGAACTAGTCCATATATCTAGCACTTCGTTAGATCAGTCAACATGCAAGACTGCGATTTACCCCTAGAATACTTGAGGGTATTATACGTAAAGAAACATAAATTTCAAGTGGTGGCAGTAGCCTTGGACATACCCTGTGTGTCATACCAAACAGAAGAAAACTCCTCCATGACACAGTAACTACATGGCAAAAATTACTTGCTTTTTAAATGGTCAAGTTCTTATCCAGGTGTGCACCATTTTCAAGATATGTTTTTATGATGCAGGGTAGTGGAAAACTGTGACTTCTGTTGGTGATATGTGAAAACATGCATGTACAAGCCGCTGCAGATCCAGAGAGACTGGCAGCCATTAAAATTAATCAGAAAGGTATAAACACTAAATAATACAAATACTTTTGAAGTGTTTATTTCTACATGACTGACAATTTTTGTTCATTCTTCATTGGTGACAGAGCGTGTGAGGCAGTAGTGATGGGTCTGACTGTAGGTATGCTCAGAAAGTAACCTGGCAAACAGGCTTGAACTGCTCACAACCAAACCGTCCACCAGACAATCATGACGGGCAAGTGAGATATGAGTTGAACTGGCAGGTGCTCAAGAGTCTCCAGTAAAACAGCTTTCCCCCCAATCTCATCTACTTGGCAATTTAGTTAAAATAAACTTTTATAAACCTGATGTGCTAGATTATCATAATCTAATGTCTTTCACACAGGTATTTTTGAAGAGCTCTGTTCTTTTACTAGAAATTTAAATCTGGATTTAAATGTATAAACAATAAAAATAAGAAAGGCTGGAATGTGGCAATATTTTATTTTATTTTTAATTTTATATTATTTATAGTCTGCCTTTCTCTCTAGGACTCAAGGTGCATTACACAGAATAGGTCAATATAATCAACAGGGTCGGACATCGAATAGACTATGCAGTAGAATTTGACTTCTAGAAATCTGTTAACCAAGCAGAGGTGAAACACAGCATTCGCATTCATTTGACATGTTAAACAAATGCAGAAATTACAATGTAGTAACAGATAGTACAAACTATACACTGTAGTATAGTCTACAGTACCTAACCCTTTACCACAAGCTTTTTTCTGAACCATATTTTTACACTGCAGCCCTGTTTCCTGTACAAAAACCCCTCTTGAATCATTCAGTTTTGTCTAGTTTGCAGAAAGCTAAAAGAAGACGGGGACGGCAAAGGATGAGATGGTTAGACAGTGTCATAGATGCAATGAGCATGAAATTGAGCAAACTTCAGAGGACGGCGGAAGACAGGAAGGCCTGGCATGATCTGGTCCATGGACTCGACTGTGCGACTGAACAACAAAAGAAGGGTGGAAACCTTCCTAACCTCATCGGGCAGACCATTCCATAAGGTGAGAGCCACAACAGAGGATGCATGCGTACAGGCAGTTGTTGATTTTCCCCGTTTGCAGGGTGGCACCTATAGAAGGCCCTGCTCAGATGAGTGAAGGTGTCATGGTGGAGCATAGAGGGAGTGGTGGTCCTGCAGATATGAGGGACCAAGGCCATGGAGGGCTTTGTAGGTGATAGCCTAGACCTTCAATTGAGTCCAGTAACTAATGGGCAACCAATGGAGTGGCTGCCGAATGGAAGTAATATATGCATGCTCCATCTGGCGCCCAGATATTAACCAAGCTGTGGCACTCTGTACCAACTGGAGTCTTCAAACTGACATTGAAGAGAGACCTATGTAGACTGCATTACAGTAGTCTAGTCTTGATGTTACTGAGGCAGGGATCCAGATGGTCAGATAGACTATGTCAAGGCCACCTTCCAGGCAGAAAAAGGCAGGGGTCATTTCCTGCAGGAGCGCACAGGAGCGGAGCTCCGGCAGTAAAGAGCCCAGGGGGCGGGCACATGCAACAAGCCCCACCCCCTGCTCCCAGCAGCCCTCAGTCAGAGCAAGAAGCAGCCAGGTACGTTG
>NW_015174387.1:3883-4706 GCF_001447785.1 Gekko japonicus
GAGGACAGATCTGCCTGCCCCCCCCCCAATAGCTAGCAATCCAAAACAGTCCAGTGGAGCCTGAGTGGTGGGTGTTGCCTTCTGACACACGTCCGGTGATGTCAGGGGGTGTGGCATATGGAAATGAGTTATGCTAATGAGCTCCTGCACCTCTTTTTCTATGAAATGACCCCTGGAAAAAGGGATTTGTTTGTTTTGCGGCCACATTAATTTACTGGATCTAGTATAACGCCAGGGCTCTTAACTGAGCCATCAAGGGTCAGCTGAACCCCATCAGAAATGGGAGAGCATAATGTCCTCCAAGACCTCAGCCTTCCTAACCAGCATTACGTCTGTCTTTCCAGGGTTGAGTTTCAATTTGTTCACTCTTAGCCAATTAACCACAGGAGTCAGGCAGCAATTCAGGACCAAAGCATCTTTATTTCTTTCTTCCTTTTAGCATATTAAGAAATGTGATCTGAATTAATGCATATCTTAATCTATCTATCCTGCTTTTTTGTAAAACACACAAGATATAGCAATTCGTACATCCTCATACAGAGAAGCCGGGGTTTATCTATCCTGCTTTCTTGTAAAACACACAAGATATAGCAATTTGTACATCCTCATACAGAGAAGCCAATGGAGGGGGGGGTAGGAAGACCTTTTAAAAGATCTGTAGTGCTACCTTAAGCAGAGTTAGGTAAAGGTAAAGGTTTCCCTTGCTCGAAGGCCAGTCGAATCCAACTCTAGGGTTGCAGTGCTCATCTCCGTGTCCAAGCCAAAAAGCCAGCGCTGTCCAAAGACATGGTCATGTGGTCATGTGGCTTGAATAGATTTAGAA
>NW_015174387.1:4751-21233 GCF_001447785.1 Gekko japonicus
AATACAAATGGAAGCTGAACTTTTTTTTTTCTTTTTAATGCCCCTGTGGCATTAAACAGACTATTATCTGTTGTTGTGATTTAATGGTTTTTACTGTTTTATATTGTTTTATGTATGGGCTTATGCCCCTGTGTGAGCTGCCCTGAGCCCGTTCGCGGGGAGGGCGGGGTAAAAATGCAAATAAATAAATAAATAATGTATACTCCAGAATTCCAAATTCATAAAAAAGCAAAAAAGGGTATTTCCCTTAACAGTGAATCTAATGGTTGCTTATTATATTGTAAATTATCACAAGACTTAAGAGAAACTTAAGTTTTCCCTTTGCCTTCCAAAATCTGAATTAGAGATGTAAAATTCCCAGAAATAATCTATGGGGGAGAGTGGTGTTTTTTTGTTTCCCCCCCCCTGAAAAAAAACCCCAGAAATTTGGGGGGAAATTGAAATATATGTAATACTTACTGTCCTGTCAAACCTAAAGTAATTTTACTGGTTTAACAACATAAAAAGCACCAAGGATAATTTTCTTAGTATATAAATTTACAATATTCGACAGCTTTATGGAATTTAAAAGTTATAAATGCTTTGGTTTTGTACAAGCCAAACTGCAAATATATCTGATATTTGAGGAAACTGGAAGCTGATGCACCCTATACCTGACGAACCCTATACATATACCTTAATTTTTACTATCTTCAACAAGAAACATTCTCAATGAAACTTTCAATTTTGTTCTGAGGCATTGGTGCAGTTTCTTTCCCACCGCCTTCTGATCTATTTTCTCATCCTGAAAGGGAGGGCAATAAGCTACTATTCACCCAGTCTGTGGTTTGACAGAGAGGTGAAAAGGTCAACCACATCAAGTCCACAGAAGGCGTATGCAACTGCTAAGATCAATGCTCCCTCTAAGCTGTGGAGTCTTGTGAGCAAAAATTCTACATTGTGAGCTACTGGCCTTAAAGTTGTGAGTGAGCGATTGGGCTGCTCCATAAATTAATTTGCTCTGGAGCCCTCCTTCCTGAGCTAAGGCAAAAAGGTGTGAGCCGGAGGCTAAAAAACTCTGAGCTAGCTCACACTAACTCAGCTTAGGGGGAACACTGGTTGAGAGGCCAGGAGAACCCTCTACACTCCCCTCAGGAAGATTAGGTATCCTTCAAGGTGAAGAAATGCATCTCGGATTTAAGAGCTGTATATGTCTACAGCATGACCACCTTGTCTTTAAAGACATTTCACTCATTCAAAAATTGGGGGAAAAAATTCATGGAGTTATTTCAACCAAAATTTCCAATTTTTCCATTGAAAAAAATGAGGGGAGGAAAGGCCTCGGGGGGAGGGGGGGAACCCGCCGCCACCACCCTGAATTTTTCCCTTTCTTTCTTGGGTCTTCACACCTCTACTCTGAATCAGAATGTGAAACATAAGAAGGGTAAGAAATCTGTGTGTCTTTCATGCTTCCAGCATAAGGTCAGAAGAAAAAGCTCAGACTTCTTTCTTAAAGTAAGGGACACAGGCACCTAAAGCAATGTACCCATCTCTTCTATCTACAGAGGGTTTGTGTCACTTCCACACAGTGACAGTTTTCTGAGTAGCTTTCATTGCCGCTACTAATGCAGAGACATTTGCAGCAGCAACAGAAGAGCCACATGGCAGTTTCCTTTGTACTTTCCGTGCCCCACCTCCCTTTGGCCACCATTCCTCTCTTGACACAGGAGGGCTTTTCAGTCTTTTCAAAATCGGCAATTGACATATAGCTAGCTGTATATAATGATCCACCTACTGGTCCTTTGAATTTCCAGCTTTCTTTCTTTTCTTTTCTTTTTTAAAGTCAATCTCTGGCTCATTTCAGTGCAGAGTTGTAAGGGGAAAGACATATCTCTGTATTGGAAAAGGTTACTTTTAAAAATGAAAGCTGGAAAGTGTTTTCCTACAGGTTTCCCAATTTTGTGATTCCTGATGTCAGACTTCAGCCTTCCAGGACATTCAATGGGTGACCTCAAAGTAGCTGTTTTATTACAAAGGAACTTCAGGAACAAAATGGAAAGGGAAATTGCTGAATTACAAGTTATTACAATACTTGGAACAAATACCTCCCCAGGACTCAACAGGGATATTGGTTTCTTATCTCATTACATATGCTAACTCATTCAGTCCTCACATATGTATTCTCAACAAGAAGGACTAGAAATCCTCTGTATTTTAGTGTATTTCTTTTTCAGAATAGTATATTAGATGCATTAACAGAAGCATTGTGTCCAGATCACAGGAAGTGGTAGTTCCACTCTATTCTGCTATGGTCAGGCCTCACCTGGAGTACTGTGTCCAGTTTTGGGCACCACATTTTAGGAAGGATGTTGACAAGCTTGACCATGTCCAGAAAAGGGCAACCAGGATGGTGAGAGGGTTGGAATCCAAGTCTTATGAGGAAAGGCTGAAAGCGCTGGGTATGTTTAGCCTGGGAAAGAGACGGCTTAGAGGGGACATGATTGCAGTCTTCAAGTATTTGAACGGCTGTCATGTAGATGATGGGGCGGATCCATTCTCTCTTGCTCCGGATTACAAGACTAGAACTAATGGGTGGAAATTTCAAGGGAGTCGTTACCGGCTAAATATCAGGAGAGACTTCCTAACTGTAAGAGTGGTTGAGCAGTGGAACAGACTGCCTCGGGAGGTGGTGGATGCTCCTTCACTGGAAGTTTTCAAGCGGAGGCTGGACGACCATCTTTTGGGTATGTTGTAGGGCTATCTTTCGGTTATGCTCCTGCAGAGTGCAGGGGGTTGGACTAGATGACCTGCAAGGTACCCTCAAACTCTAACATTCTATAATTCTGTGATTAAAAAAGACACCTTTAGACATCTATCTACTATTTTAACATATTTATTGCTTTACAACTGTTGACCTTATAACCTCAGCTTGTTATTTAGTTCTGACTTTGCATCTTAAACATCGTCATGTTACATGTTAATTTGCCGTTAAGTCCCTGTCGATAAGTTTAGAACCTCATCTACCATTCCAATGTGTTTGAAAAAGTGTGCCTTGCCCACGAAAGCTCATACCTTGAATAAACCTTTGTTGGTCTTAAAGGTGCCACTGGACTCTAAATTTGACCCAGGCAGCGGCGGCACAGTGTGGTGTGCCAAGGCGTGTTGGTCGCCCACTGTAGGTGGGCATTTTCCTACCGTGGGGAGGTTGTCCTCCCACCCCTACCTAGCCTCACTTCTGGGGCTGGCAGGAGAACAGTGAGGGGCAGAAGTGATGTTCTGCGAAGTGCCAGCCTCCCGCCTGGCCAAAAAACCGGGTATGGTGTCAGCCCACCTTCTGGAAACCACGGCGATAATGGAGAGTTCCCAGAGGATCGGCTGACGTCACATCCGTGTTTTCACCAGGCTGCGGTATTGGCACGTCGTGCAGTGTCCTGTCTGTCCTCTGCCATATCCCCAAAGCTTACAGAAGTGCCAGGTGGCAGTGGTGGGGAAATGACCAGTGCTCCCTCTAAGCTGTGGAGTCTGTGAGCAAAAAGTCTTACTTTGTGAGCTACTGGCATTAAAGTTGTGAGCAGGTGATTTGGCTACTGCATAAATTAGTTTGCTCTGGAGCCAGCCTTCCTGAGCTAAGACAAAAATGTGTGAGTTGAAAGCTAAAAAAACTGTGAGCTATCACACTCTAACTTTCTTACCGGAGGGCCGAGTAACTTCTATTTATGGCCCTCACCCTCCCCCTTCTGGTATGCAAGATGTTTTGGATCTTTCTATCCTTGCATCCTGATTGTACTGAATTTTAACTGTTTTATCTTTTTATACTGTGTGCACTTTGTGCCTTGTTGTAAGCCGCCCTGAGCCCGCTCGCGGGGAGGGCGGGGTATAAATATAATTAAATGACTAAATAAATAAATTGTTCTACTGCTTCAGACCAACACGGCTGACCACCTGGATCCGAAAAAGTTAGACTTGATTATCTTCTATCTGACAAGAATGCCAAGATTACTCATCAAGTAGCTAGATTCTGTCTGGTGATATTTAGGTCCCAGAAACTGTACTGTTTCTGTTTAATGTTAATTTCTGTTTCTGTTTAATTTTAAATTGTTTTATGTGGTCTAC
The DNA here is from genome assembly GCF_001447785.1 of Gekko japonicus. Lineage (NCBI taxonomy): Eukaryota > Metazoa > Chordata > Lepidosauria > Squamata > Gekkonidae > Gekko > Gekko japonicus. The sequence goes on from NW_015174387.1 coordinate 8,844, forward strand.
TGTATGCCTGAATTTTTAAGTGTAAGTGTTTTATATGATTGGTCAAGTGACCGTAATAAAGAATGAACAAACGATACTTGATTCAGCTGCAATTAAAAACCACTGCTTGTTTTCTGATTCCAGTTTCGGCAACTTCCATGGTGGGCGTGCTCCTTCGGTGTTTTAAAAGGAGCGGCCCGTGATGCAGCGGATGGGAGGGGGGCTGGTTGATATGGACCCCCCCCAGGAGTCCTTGTAGGGGACTCCCAGCCTGGGGCACAGGAGGTTGCCTCTTCCAAGGCTGTGGCCAAGGAATTGAGGCATCTCCGAGCCCTGATAGGTCCCGTCGCTGTGGCTCCAAGAGGCGCACACTGGGTGGGCGAACAAGAGATCCTGGGATGCTCCAGGACTGTCTACCAGAGACTGGCTGATTTTGGGTTTCCAGTTTATGTCGACACGCTGGTGAACGCATCTCCCAGACCTCCCGGGGATGTGATCTGTGCACCAGCGGATAGGAGGGTGTGCAGCGGGTTGCCACCCCCCCGGAGCCTTGGCAAAAGGCTCCTAGCCATGGGGCTTTTGAGGGGTGACCTCTTCACCAGCACGATGCTGGGGAATTGAGATGCTCCTCTGCCCTGATGGTCCTGCCGCTGAGTCTCCGTATGAACCTAGAGCTGCTGACCGGGACAAGCATTGAAGATCGAACATTTTAAATGTGTTCCAAGCAAGGTCGTATGACCAACAATGTACAGTGAGTCGGGTTAAAGGGAAGATGGAAATATAAAAAGAAAGCTCCCCCCGGGAACGGCAAGAGAAGCGAGCGGGGGAGGGGCCCCTCCCATATGCAGGAACTAAAAAACAATCTATAAAGGGGGGGCGGAAGAAAAAGTGTTGAAATCTGTTTTGAGAGACTTACCAGAGCGTTGATAGGCGCTTAGGTGAAATTCAGAGATTTTAGCAAGTTTTTATAAAAGTAAACAATCCACAAAGATGGCGGGGAAGAAGACGGAGAAAGACAAACAAGCAAAAGTGAAAGCAGAGGGGAACATGAGCCCTTGACCGGAAGAGGGCTCTGAGTTCTCCAAAATGTTGGCAGATTCCTTGCGCCCTCTGCTGGACCAGATGACTAACATTAAACAGCAGCTGACAACTCTAAATCAGAATCTGACAACTCAGCAGCTCCAACTGACTGAAACTTTAAAAATGACGGAACAAACAGCTGAAAAGGTGAAGGAAATAGACGCCAACACTAAAAAAATTAAGAAAAAGGTGCAAAGGCTAGAAAAGAAGCAAGCTTTGGAAGAATCCCAGCTTTTACAGTTGCAAATGGAGAAAGCAAATGTGGTCCTTCGGTTCCAAGGGGTCCCAGAATTAAAAGACAAGAATCTAAAGCAACTCTTGAGTGAAGCATTAGCCCCAGTTACAGATTTGAAAGCGGAATATCTTCTAAACGAAATGGATGTGGTCTACAGAGCCTATTCCGTGTACATCAAGAAGAATAATCTGCCTGGGGAGATAGTGGTCAGATTCTTGAAGAGGCACATGAGGGATTTAATCCTGAGAGCAACTACAGGAACACTCTTGAAAATTGGGGACAACATTATCAGGATTTTAAAAGACATCCCATTTGAAATAAGGCAAAAAAGGAAGAAATACAAAGACTTAAACCTTTTTCTACAAACAAATAACATTGCCTACAGATGGCAAATTCCAGAAGGCGTCAGTTTTAAACTACACGATAAAAAAGAAAAGATTGACTCTGTCTCTAAAGCACGTGAGTTCCTGAGAGTGCAGCTGGGAGAGAAAGCTGAGGACACCAAGGAAGAAGATGACAGCAAATCCAGTGGCTAATTGGACTTAGGGTTTTCTGATGAGGACTCTATTTCCGATAAGGGAGAGGCTGAGGATCAATTGAGGATTAGAAAAGATAAAAGAAAGTGAAGGCTGAAGGACTCTGAATTGTGCCTTAAAATTCTGTTTTTATTATGGATGATGCTCTTGGGTTTCTCTTTAAACAGTTAAATTAATGGATAAAAAGATAAACAATTTAGCATAACCGACTATGTTCAAAGTAATACTAGCAATTTAAGATTAATACTTATATAAGATGTTGTTATGATCTCCTATTCTTGGGGTTTTAGTTATTAGTGGTTTTCTTTCCTTTCTCCCTGGATGTAGTTCCCCCTTCCTATTTTTTCGTTGTAGTTTGTAGTTTATTTAAAAAAGAGTCCTATCAGCCCCTGTTGTGTTTGGCAGGTGTTATGCATTGGGACTGGAACATTCCAGGACTGTTTTACCAGAGACTGTCTGAGCTTGGCACTCTAGAACAATAGCTCACCAGGACTCTGTAGGGACCAATGAAGAATTAATGTTATGTAAATAGCCTATCATTGGGAGTTGGGTGTGGTTGGGTGTGGTTTTTGCATGCTATTTAAGCAGGGCTGTTGCCCTGGAGTTTTACCTTGTATCTGCTGAATCACTAATAAAGCTCAGCTGATCACAAGACTTGGGGCCTTGCTCATCCATGGAACCCAGTATTTAACATCTTTCATAATCGTGAGCACCAAACGAGGAGAAAATAACTATCCTGGAATAATCACTGTAGTGCATATATGATACAAGATTTGCCATATTCAAGATGCATATACATTTAGCACAATAGAGTCAGTGTGAGCTTTGCCCCAGTGGGAGCTGAAAGATTTGAACTGCGACAGGGAAGGAGCAACTGCCACTTGGGTGCTTTATAGGGCAGGGACTGATTATACATTCTTTAATCCCATTTCCTTCTAGTAAAACAATAGATTTACTGTGACTTTATAGCCCCTATATGTCAATCAGTCGGGTTTCCATCGCCAGCATTCTTTCGTTACCACTGACCTGTTGCTTCCACTTGGCCCTAAGCCGTGCAGTAAACCCTTTCGTGCTGTATAGTTTGATTCAGACAATGCCAACAGCCCCACTCACGTGCCCTTCCTGCTTAGCTGAAGGCTGTGGTTGGACATCTTGTTTTTTCATTTGCTACAGACATTTGTTCTCGCAGCTGACCATGGACAGAAAAATTTGCTTGTGTTCCAGAAAAGGACAGCTGCACCACAAATTACCTTAAACCTCCTTGCTTCAGGGATTAGCTGAGTACAGTGAAGTGTGTGTATCTTAGAGAGGGGGGCTTTTTCTTACCATAAACATAGTTATTAACCTTTTATTTACTAAGGATGTTTCTAAACTCAGAAATGGATACAACTGGGGTGTCACTGGCCACTTTTGGTTGATAATTTATTTTTAAAAAGAGGTCCTCTTACAGTGGTTGCTTTGACAGTGGCTACCTCTCATCCCCTCATGAATTAGCCTCTTTCTGATTCTCTTCACTTTGAACATTTATAGCTGCTATAGGCCACGAGTACTACACACGAATGAATACAGTACTACACTACACATGAATACAGGCTTCCCAAGTACTTACCGTGATTCGGCGGGGGACACAGACGTCTTCGCAGGATCATGCCCGTGGGGATAACAGACGCGCCGCACCATGCCGTCGCCAGGAAGTGACGCCAGGTGACACTCTGGCAATGGTCCTGGAAACCTCGATGGTACCATTGAGTTTTCAGCCCCATTGCCAGAGCGTCACCCGGCGTCACTTCCTGGCAACGGCATGGTGCGTTACAGGGAGGAATGGGCATGTTTCCCCCACCGGATTGCGGTAAGTACTTGGGAACCCTACATGAATATCAAGTCTGCTAACATCAATAATATTTCTTTTCTGAAAAGGGCATGTTTGCAGTTGTAGTTAGAGTTCTGAATAAAGAAAAGGTTTTCAGCGATATTTTGTAAAATAAGTAACAGTGCCATCCTGAACAGAGTTACTTCCCAGAGAGAGCCTATTTGGTGTAGTGGTTAAGAGCGGCAGACTCTAATCTGGAGAACTGGGTTTGATTCCCCACTCCTCCACATGCAGCCATCTGGGTGACTTTGAGTCAGTCACAGTTCTCTCAGAGCTGTTCTCTCAAGAGCAGTTCTCTTATAGCGGTCTCAGCCCCACCTACCTCACAGGGTGTCTACTGTGGGAAGAGGAAGGGAAGGAGATTGTGAGCTGCTCTGAGACGCCGAGTGAAGGGCGGGGTATAAATCCTCCTCCCCCTCCTCTTCCCTTCTAAGCCTATTGACTTCAATAGACAATGCACTGTAAACCAGCTAACTACTGTCTCTGGCTTGAATGGGAAACGATGTGGAAACTGGAGTAGGGTTGCCAACCTTCAGACAGGGCCTGGACATCTCCCGGAAATCCAGCTGATCTCCAGACTTCAGCATCTGTCCCTTTGGAGAAAATGGCTGCGTTGGAGGGTGGACTGTATGGCATTACGTCCCTGCCATCCCTCCTCCCTTCAAACCCCGTCCTCACAAGGCTTCACCACCAAATCTCCAAGAACGTCCCAACCCAACGTTGGCAACGCCTAGCTTGGAGTTTTCTCAGAACTGCAACTAATCTCCAGACCACCAAAATCAGTTTCCCTGGAGGAAAGGGCAATTTTGGGGGTGCAGATTCTATGACATCCCATAATAACCTCCAAGCCCTGCCCTCACAAGGCACCAGCCCCAAATCTCTGCAAAGTTGCCATCCTGCAGTGGTACTAGAAAAAGCCCAGCAGAAACTCATTAGCATATTAGGCCACTCCCCCGATGGCACAGCTCATTGGCATATTAGGCCACACACCCATGCCTTCCCTTGGAAGGATCTGTCCTGCAGGGAGCCCGGGCAAGCCAGCCCTTGGACAGATCCTTCCAGGGGGGCCCCCTCGCCCACCCGCCTCAGAGTCGCTGGGGGGGTCGCTCTCCAGGCCTTCCCTCTGTAGCCACACACACAGAGGTTTTGGCTGTAGTGGGCGTGGCCAACTCTGAAGCCAGCCAGAACTCCGTTCCTGTGCGTCCCTGCCCCCAAAATAGCCCTGGCCGCTACCACAAAGTGTGCTGTGTTATTTTGGGCCAGTCACTCGTTTCTCAGCCCACCTCACTTCAGAGAGCTGTTATGAAGAAGAACACGGGAAGAGTTGTGTATGCTGTCCTGAGCTTCTTGGATGAAAAGTGAGATGAAAATGTATACTAGATCTATAGCCATTAGAAATTTCTTGAGAATGCACCGACGACATCGGCAAACCCAGGGCTTTCTTTGTAGAAAAAGTCCAGCCGGAACTCATTAGCATAATAGGCCCCATCCCTGACAGCACAGCTCATTAGCATATTAGGCCACACCCCCATGTTACCAGAAGTGTGCTCATCCAGCCACACCCACCTTTTGCTTCTTATTCTGTTTACCTTGCTTGTTGTCAAAACCCAGGGCCTTTTTTTGTAGCAGGAACTTCTTTGCATGTTAGGCTACACACCCCTAATGTAACCAATCCTAATGAGTTTCTGCTCTTGGGTGTGGCCTATTATGCTAATGAGTTCCTGCTGGGTGTGGCCAACTGAGGAGCCAGTCGGAACGCCGTTCCTGTGCGTTCCTGCCCAAAAATAGCCCTGGGCAAACCCTATACGCAGAGAAAACAAAGTGGTTCCCTGTCTCAGTGATAACAAATTATAGGTGTCTGCCTCCAAGTGAATAGTCTAAAAACCTTTCGAAAGATGCTGTGATTTGCAAATGAACATACACGTTTATGGTAGCAAAAGGCATTCCGGTCTCTTTAATCTAAGAAATAGTCCTCTAAATTTTGTCCAGAGTTGAGCCAGTCACTGCCAAGAGGCAAACGGTTCTTTTCTACTAAGGGATGCAGAGGCAATAAGCAAACAAGTGGCGAAGGAGAACAGTTTTATAGAAATCTGCCTGGTAATTCTCACCAAAAAAAGAAAGAAACCAACAAGTCATAAAACAGAGCATACATGCCCCCTTCTGCTGATCAGGAACCCCACGAACATCTGCCTCCCCTGCTTCAAACTACCCCGGCACCTTTACATCAAGGGCGCCAGGAGAGACTGACTTATCCTAATCAGAGCTACCACTGCCTTCTCTGGCATAAGCTGAGCTTACGTTGAAATAAGAAACTATTTGCTGAGCGGTCAGTAAAAAGGTAAAGGTAAAGGTTCCCTTGCTTGAAAGCCAGTCGAGTCGGACTCTAGGGTTGTGGTGGTCATCTCTGTTTCAAAGCCGAAGAGCCAGTGCTGTCCGAAGACGTTTCCGTGGTCATGTGGCCGGCATGACTAAACACCAAGGTGCACAGAACGCTGTTACCTTCCCATCGAAGTGGTACCTATTTATCAACTTGCAATTTCTTGCTTTCGTACTGCTAGGTTGGCAGGAGCTGGAACTAGAGACGGGAACTCACTCCGTCATGCGGCACACTTGGATCTTGAGCTGCTGAACTACTGACCTTCCACAGCCTGCAGTTCAGCCTCTTAACCACTTGAGCCACGGCAGCTCAAGTTAGCTCAAGTTATTTTAAATAAGTAATTTCCATTTTAATTATTAGTAATAATATTTTAATGAATTGTTTTAATTAATGTAATGTATGTTCTGTTGTGTGCCATGGATGCCATATTGTGAGCCGCCCTGAGCCTTTCAAATCTCAGAATAAATGAATGAATGAATAAATAAGAACAACAGCTGGTGGCCAATGTGTACAGCCCTGCTTCACGGTCCATCCTGAGCCAAGGTTTGCTATTGAGGCAGTATCCAAAGACTATTTAGGGATACATGATTTTCACCAGCATGTCTGTTTGCATGCTTTTCCCGTAACTGACCTTGGAGGGGAGTAATTCATCCCAAGGCCAACTGTGATGGGGCAAGTGTCCAATACAGATGCTCCCTTACCTTCCAACATCAGGTGCATCAGCGTGAACATGAAAACAACCCACTCCCAAAGTGCAATAACAATATATATTAACATTAAGCGGGAACATCTCCAGGGCCTGTAACTGCTTCATGTCTGGCCCACAAAAGCATCTGGGTACAGACAGAAGAGCCACTAACTCTTGGAATTACAATTGTCTTCTACAAGTGCCACTACACCAGTTTTGTGCAGTGTCTAGAGAGTTAGCTTTAAATGTGGATGTGGGAAGAACAAATACATATATAGCTGTGAAGTCCATTAGCCTGTTGGGGTTAGATCATCGCTTGGACTAATTTACCACACAGGACTGCTGTGAATTGCAAAGTACTTTATACACTGAAAAGTATTAGATAATATTAGATCCCTTTTGTTATGATTGCCTGAAAGTATTTGACCAGTACCATGCAACAAGACTGAATATTTGATAACTGATATATAATGGCATAAGGAGCTGTGGTGGTTCAAGTGGTTGAGACGCTGAACTGCGGCTGGAAGTTCGGTAGTTCAGCAGTTCGAGACCCGAGTGTCGCATGACGGAGTGAGCTCCCATCTCTGGTCCCAGCTCCTGCCAACCTAGAAGTTGGAAAGCAAGAAATTGCAAGTAGATAAATAGGTACCACTTCGGTGGGAAGGTAACAGCGTTCCGTGCGCCTTGGTGTTTAGTCATGCCGGCCACATGACCACGGAAACATCTTCGGACAGCGCTGGCTCTTCGGTTTTGAAACGGAGATGAGCACCGCAACCCTAGAGTCAGATTCGACTGGCTTTCGAGCAAGGGAACCTTTACCTTTTCCTTTTATGTAGACCAAAACATTTGTTTTAGCATATTTACTACCAAAACGCAGCATCATTTCAAAGATGGTTTGTTCTAAACATGTCACCAGAAAATATTACCAGAAATAAATCATTATTTTAAATCCTTGTGACTTGGAAAAGTAGCATTTCAAAGATGAAAATATTGCCCAGAATTGTATTTGCATTCCTTAAAATCCATTTTAGCTGCCTTCTTAAATTTCTTAGTAAAGTTCAGGCAGCAATTAAGAAATTTATTTGGAATTATAAATGTCCGAGAATAAGAATAAGTTGCTTCAATTCATATTCTAAAAAAGGAATAGCAATTCTAAAAATTGAGACATGATGACTGCAATGAGATGTGCCCATAGATCTGATATAGCTGCTGATGGCAGATGGATCTAATGTGCACGATCAGACAGCAACGTCTGTGAAAGGTTCTACAGTTGTCAGCACCCCGTTCTGCCCCACCCCTGAAATGGAGTAAAAAGACATCAGGGAGAATCCAGTCCTAACACTTGCCAATGAGCCACAGACATATTTTCCCTAGTCTGATCACTCAAGCGCACTCTCAGGCCATCGGGATGGTCTGCTCATTCCAACCTGACTGGGCGCAATTTTTTTTTTGCTCTCTTGCATAACTGCATAATCACCCCCATCTCTAGGCCAGCTCTGAAAACAAAAGGGAGTGATCTTTGTCAGGCGACCACGGCTCACTGTGAACCAAAAGGATCACTTTGCTCCATGGAAGGATTGGCAAGCGATCAAAGTGGAGACTCGACTCCCAGAAGTTGGAAAGTGCATGTGCAAAAAACTGCATCTATGTACATGTGCAAAAGTAGGCAACCCCCCCTTGCCCATCAGCGCCATCTGATCGTGCGGTGATGGATCGAGCCCGCAGCAAAACAGATTATGCTGGGAGGTCTGATCAAGCGACTCCATTTCAAATACCAAGGGATGAAATAGGAGCGCTTCCTGACCATGCCAAATGGCACATCTGACCGCAGCCTATAAAACAGCCAGATTGGTGGCCCTATGATTATGGCTAAGAAAAGACAACTCATGCACAGTCTGGAATATTGAACAGATGGGCAATGATACTATTCTATCCACCTGGATGTGGCTAAGGGACAGATTATTTATTTACACTTACTCGATTTATGACCCAAAGCAATTTACATTGTTCCCCACTGCATTTTTAAGAGAATCTGTTAGTAATCTGATATGTTTTTAATGGATTAAAATTTGGGATAAACAAATGACTGTATTGGAATCAATTATCGCTCACCCTGAGTTTACAACAGCCAAACTGGCAACTTCAGTGTACGGGTAAAACATGGTTTGATCAAGTTATTACATACAGTGGTATCCAATCAATAATACCTTCAATGCAGTGGAAGAAAAATGTAGCCCAGAAGAGATTTCTATGTACTGATACATCCGATTAAGGGACTTTATAGAGGTTCTGAGTTTAATATATAGGGGCTATTAATTTTTTCCTCTCAAATCACTAACTCAAAAGCGGTTACTGAAAAATTCTATGGGACCATGATGAAACAGGCCATGCTGGTATTATCATTCAAGAAGAAAAATAGAACAGAGATTTGTCTGTCGTTACTAGGTAAACAAAGGAATGGTGCAAACTGCATAAAGTAAAGTATACAGTTACTATGAATGTGGGGATTAAAGCCAATGGGATTGAGCTGCTGAACATACCTCTACTGGACTTGCACATATCTTTAAAATGCAACAAATATTGGATATGTGATTATGAGAAGATTGGCACCTTCTTACATATCTGGTGGAATTGTCTGAGGTCCAAATGTACTGGGATAAAATATTTACATGTATAAACAGGACTGTGGGTAAGCAGATCAAGAAAAATCCAAGTTTGTCTCTCTTATGGATCCTATCTCCAAGAGTATCATGTGAATTTAGAATATTGGCACTAAATATGTTAGCAGTGGCAACCTTCTTTATTGCTCAGTTTGGGCAGAAAATATCTTCCAGATATGTATGAATGGCTTAGGAAAAATTATGAATAAAATAACAAGTATAAAGTGTCTAAGGGAAAAGAAACTATGAAGAAGGAATTTTTATAGAACAATGGTACTAGTTTGTTAGTTATTGGAATCTGAAGCATAGCTTAAGTAATGTTCAGCAAGAGATTTTATTTTGTACTTAGTATAGGTTATTTATTTTATTTTATTAAATGTATATTCTGCCTTCCCCACCTAGCAGGCTCGGGGAAGGGTTCCAGACAAAAATGATCTGCGCAGAATGCAGATTTACAATTAAAATTAAGAACATATACATCAATTAAGATTAAAACATGTAAACAATGTAATACTGGATATACAATATGCCTCAGCAGATGATGTTTATACCAGCAGTATAGAATCTGTGGTCACTGGAGGGGAGCTAAAAGCCTGGCGGAAGAGCTCCATCTTACAGGCCCTGTGGAACTGTAATAGGTCCCACAGGGCCCTGATCTCATAAGGGAGCTCATTTTACCAGGTGAGGCAAATCGGACATCCTTAGGGCCAGGGACTACCAGGAGATGCTGGTTTGCAGAACGCAATGTTCTGCGGGGCTCAAATGGGGAGAGGCGGTCTCGAATATATGCAGGCCCCTGTCCATATAGGGCTTTAAACACCAGCACCTTGAAGTGGATCCGGTATTCAATAGGCACACAGCACTGGGCAGATGTGGACCCGCACATGCAGCAACATCAACACCCGTGCTGCTGCATTCTGCACCAGCTGCAACTTCTGGAGCAGAGTCAAGGGTAGCCCCACATAGAGAGAATTACAATAATCCAGTCTTTGTATTTTCTTTTTTCTATCATCATTCTGTATTTGTAAATGTGTATATATTTATAATAAAAAGACAGGAATAGGGAGGGACCATTCATCCATCTGTATATTTCACAACTCAGGACCATTGTGGAAGATAAAAATGAAGAATTAGTGTCATGTTTTTCCATGAATTGCAATAAGGGTAACACATATAGTAGTATGATTCCCTCAATACGAGAAGTATGTAAAGAACCCAAGTGTCCTGGGTCTCAAGACAGTGTCTTGCTATAAAAGTATGCTCTTCATAAGCCTTCAGTAGTTATTGGAATTCTGTAAACCTTACACATTAACTTTCAAAACATTAAACCATTTAAGTGTCTATTTTCAGATCTGACATAGCCATGCTCCAACTACTGTTTACAGACAAAACATTTCAGGTATTCACATCTGACTGCTTGAGGAACTTGAGCAGAGCTGAAAGAGTTAAGAGTTTATTGCATCTTTACACATTTTAGGGGGTCATCTTTCAACAATGGCAGTAAAATCAGCATGTAGCTTGAATTTTCTATGGTTGAACCTTGAACGTGAATCATTATATTACAATGTAGTTATTGATTTCAACAGGAAGAGGATTAAGCCCAGAAAATCAGGTTGGAAACCTGAAACTTTACTGAGGAAAATGGAATTTTTCTGGTGCTAAAAATCTCTTATGTTATGTAAAATACATTAAAATTTTAGACACAAGATTTGGCCATTTGGAAAAGATCATTGCATGTCATCTCAGAAAATACAGTTCTATAGTAATGTTCTTCTATAGTCGAAGTCCCTTACAGCTGAAACAAAGCACTCCTTATTTTAATGCATTTTTAAAAATAGACATGCCCCCAAAAGTATGAGGCCACTTCAGCTGCCAATACTAATATTTTCTTCAGCTCTCATGAATAAATACAAACAATGACACTCAAAAAGCATCCATTTACAGACATGATGTATCAAGAACAAAGCTTGAATCCGGTGGCACCTTTAAGACCAAACAAAGTCTTATTCTGGATATAAGCTTTTCTGTACACGCACACTTCTTCATCTGCCAGATGAGCATTGTCAACTACCTTTGAATTAAGTCAAGGCATTATCTGGTGATGTTTTAGCCCAGATCACAACCCAGTATTATAAGTATGGGGGCCAAATTATGCATTTGTCCCAGGCACCCCGTCAAAGAAGACATGAAACAGCAGCTTAGTATTTAATTAATTAAACTGATCTGCATAGGGTTGCCAAGTGCTTTTTGAGCTGCAGCGAGGGACTCCCGGCTGGCGGCTGGAGTGCGCGCACCACACGCACATCGCCCAGAAGTGACGTGACGCCGCCGGGCACGCTGGGGGCGGGGCCACGACCATCCGAGGGAAAACCATAGAGTGTGTGCATAGAGGGAAGGGATTAGAAATTGGGCATCCCTCTTTCCAGGATTCACTTCTTGTGAAGTATTGGAAGCTGTTTTGACAACATGCAGAATTCTTCACTAGAGTGAAGATCTTGAGGACCTCGTAATAACAATTCCGCCTGCCGGCTCATGAATGATCCTAAATCTATGGTTAAGCCAGACAGAACTTTTAATCCAAGTAGAAGGGTAAACCATTGCATTGTGCACACACACAATAGTCTACCTCACACACTCAAATGATTTAATGTTTCAGTCCAGCCTCTTTCCTGCTTGGTTCCCTCATCCTGGGAGGAGAGGTTAAAACACTCACTAAGCAGCATGGTTAAGCCAGACAGAACTTTTAATCCAAGTAGAAGGGTAAACCATTGTATTGTGCACACACACAATAGTCTACCTCACACACTCAAATGATTTAATGTTTCAGTCCAGCCTCTTTCCTGCTTGGTTCCCTCATCCTGGGAGGAGAGGTTAAAACACTCACTAAGCAGCAGGGACTAATGTATTGGGTACTGGGGGAGGGAGATATAATTACTGTATTTAGTAAGATGTTGTAAGCTTCTTT
>NW_015174387.1:21404-21580 GCF_001447785.1 Gekko japonicus
AGTGGAGCCTGAGTGGTGGGTGACACACTTCCAGTGATGTCAGGGGGTGTGGCATATGCAAATAAGTTATGCTAATGAGTTATGCTAATGAGCTCCTGCACCTCTTTTTCTATGAAATGACCCCTGCTCTTTAAGCTCTATGATGCTGGGAAAACCTCCTGTTCCCCCTTTCTCAT
>NW_015174387.1:24582-30204 GCF_001447785.1 Gekko japonicus
GGCTTTGAAACTAAAAAGAATAAATTAGATAAAATATGGCTCCCTTCCAGTGACAAATTAATTCAAAAATTATATAATCTGTTATTAGAGGAATATATGTTAGATAAGATGATCAAACCTTCTATGATTTCATGGATGACAGATATAGGTCATAATTTAGATAGAGATGCCTGGTCAAAAATTTGGAAAACATCTAAACTTACGAGAGCCATAACTTATAAAGAGAATATTTTAAAAAAAATATTCTATAGATGGCATTGGACACCAGTAAAAATATCAAAGTGTTATAAAAACAATGCACTCAAATGTTGGAGATGTAAAAGAATGGTTGGTACGTATTACCGCATGTGGTGGAGTTGTAACAAAATTCATAAACATTGGTGTTAGATTCAGAAGACAATTTTTGAAATTACTAATGTAAACTTGAAATTAGAGCCAGAATATTATTTGTTGAACATGCTTCCTGAGAAGATTAGATACGGTGACAAATATTTATTAATAATGATTGTAACATCTGCTAGAATTTTTGGGGCGAAATACTGGAAATCTGATTAATCTCTGAATGAAAATGAGTTAATTAATAAGCTGTTAATGTTATCAGAAATGGATACAGTAAATAAGTTAAGTTATAATGACAGACTCGAACTGTATGGAAAGTTAAAATATGTATGGTTGTTTATATTTGTAAAAATTACTAAAAATAAATTTTAAAAATAATTTTTTTCTTTAAGCTTTCACATGGTTACAAGTGTGCATAGTTTGGTAGTTTAGAGAGCCAGTTTGGTGTAGTGAGCGGACCCTAATCTGGGAGAACCGGGTTTGATTCCCCACTCCTCCACTTGCAGCTGCTGGATGACCTTGGGCAAGCCATAGTTCTGGCAGAGCTGTTCTCTCAAGGACAGTTCTCTCAGAGCTCTCTCAGACCCACCTACCTCACAGGGTGTCTGTTGTGGGGAGGGGAAGGAAAAGGGGTTTGTAAGCTGCTCTAAGACTCAGAGTAAAGGGCAGGATATAAATCCAATCTCTTCTTCTTCTTTATTCTTGAACACCAAAGTATTATTTTCCCTTCTAGGAAAAGAAATGGAGTTCTTGTTTGATTTATTTCAGGTCTCTTTGGTTCTCACAAGCAGGCGATATTATTCCATCTTAAAAACCAAGGCAGGGGTGAGATGAAATGTATCTTCACAGTGCACCTGAGAAAGGTGGGATGGGGCCTTTAAACAGTAGTATAATTTACTTCACAGGTGACTAGCTGTTCGAAAACTCAACCCTGGCTCCCTCTGAGCACTGCCTCCCAGACTAGTAAGCAGTGCTCAGACTTGTGGATCCCTGAGGTTAAATGCACACAAGAAGACCAAAGCCTGTAGAAAAATATACACAGGTTTATTGAGCAAATAAAATTAAGATTACTACTAGGCAATACAGTTTCTAGAGTTAATTAGAAAAGAACACAACAAAAGCTAACTTTTTTCTTTCTGACACTTTAGTACCTGGCATTATCTGGTGCACCATTCAAACTTGCAGAGTCCAGACTAGAAGCTTATGCATCTGTCCCATGGGATCAAAAGTTAGCATAGTGTCACCCTTAGCTAAAGCCCAATTATAGTTTCTTGGTCTCTGGCATCAGGTGGTCTTCAGAATCCAATCAGAGTGACCGTCCACTGGAGACCTCCAAGAGATATGCAACTTGCTCCTGGCTCCCCATTCCCGTCCAGTTACTGAACTGAGCACAGGTTTTCACTTAGCCAATTACTGCTTTCTGATATAATGCCTCCAAAGAGATAGAGATAGTATCTATGAGAAAGGCTAATTAGATTCCAGTTACTGAACTGAGCACAGGTTTTTCCCTTAGCCAATTACTGCTTTCTGATATCATGCCTCCAAAGAGATACAGATAGTATCTATGAGAATGGCTAATTAGAAACACCTGCAAGCTGAAGCAGATCAACTATTATTTGTGTTAACCCTTGGTAAAACTAGGGTGCTTTGCCTCACACTAGCCTTCAGAGAATTACTAGGCTGTTTTAGACCAGTTCCTAAATAATTAGGCCAGTTCTCTAAATAGTTGTCTTAGTTTTCACTGTGATGGGGGAGGGTGGTGTGGGAGTTAGTTCTGTAACCTCTATAAAAGCTAACGCACTACCATAAAGAGGACACTGGGTTTTGTGTGTGTGCGTGTCCATCTTAAGTGTGGGATATTCCTGCCAACACCCACAACCTACTGAATCACATATCCTTAACACATTGAAGTACCATAAATTAATTATGGCTTGAACTTTTAACCTTTGTGACTGTGCTTCAGCAAAAAAAATGTATGATAGGACCAGTGATTGTAAAAGAACCAAGAAGGACCAAGAAGGGCTGCAGAGGAAGTAGTGGAGATAACAGTAAATGCCCTAGTGTCAGCTATAGCTGCCATGAGTGTGGTGTATGTTTCTAATTGCTTTGCATTCCTTCCCATGCGCTTAATTGCATCTAAGCTGTAACACGTATCTCTCAAGGTCACTGGAGGAGTTGGTGTGTCTAGGTTTCGTGGGAAGCCTCTTACTTTCCCAGCTTTGCAGCCGTTAGAGAATCTGCCAAATGCCCGCATGCGGGAGCCCATCTAATTGGGTAGCCCCTGGGGGCGGGGCGCATACGAATGCCCTATATCCTATTATGCACATAAGTAACCCACCATTCCTAACAGTGTTCATGTTACTGCATCTATGGCTTTTCAATAAAAGTAAAACCTTCCTAGAAGCGTGTACTTCATTGTCATTGCTGTACCTTAGGCAAGGGCAGCAGACAGGCCACAAGGGGGCTGGCTGCACAGAGCTCAAGGCCAAACCCGCCCCTTATGGCTGCTAACTCCAGGTAGGGCAATCCCTGGAGATCTGGGGGAAGACTTTAAGGAGGCCCATATTTAGGGAAGGGAGGGACCTCAGCAGGGGGCATAATGTCCTCATATAGGTCTACATTTGGACAAGTTTCCCTCCAGTTGCTCACAGGCTGGATAAGAGCCCTGGGCAGGCTGGTTCTGGCCCACGAGCCATATGTTTGACATATCTGTCCTAGAAGCTTCTCTCTCTGAGAACTTAAGAGAGATAAGAGATGGGAGTCTAACGCAGGTGTTACTGAAGTCTTGCAGAGTTGACTTCTTGATTTAGACTAGGGAGGGCTGGAGACTCAGTCCCTTGGTCTCTGGTAGACCGGTTAGTAAAGGTGACTGGTGGCAGCATATTACCCTGGGGCTGTGAGGACTCACACTCCAGCATTTTGGGGGGGTCTTGTTTTTGAACAACCTGTCACCCTTAAGGATTAACTTTTAACACTTACAGGTCAGCAATAACTGTCAGCGTTTGAAGTTGGCAGGCTGGCCAGTTTCAACCAGATTCTGCTAAAGTGCCAACCTGGAACAAGGCTGAATATTCCTTCATCTCATGGCACACTCCTATGCATTTTTAAACACAACCAGAGTATCAGGTATCCTAGCAATTCTGGTTTGCATCCCATTCAAGTCTAGGGTGCCGGGTGCGGGTAATTGTAACTTTAGTTCAAATTCAGCTGTTAAAGAGGTAAAGTAATTGGAGTACTTAAAGAAATGGAGCAGTGCTTAGTGCTAATGTTAGTTCATGCATTTGTGTTTAATGTTCTTGTCACAGCTCAGGTGGGGTGTCATCTGACACTGCCACCACTCTGGTTCCAGGCTCCTCTGAGAAGGCCCAGAGCACCCTCCCAAGACCTTCTGACCTCCCTTTTGGCCGAATAATAGGCATGAGGACCAAGCAGAGTGAACAATGAAAATAGTTTATTGTATAGGAGGTCAAACAACAAGGTGCAGAAATATAACAGTAAGTGGGTGAAAAGAAAAGAAATCAAATGCCCTAACGTGTCTAAATATATACTGTCCCTAGCTCACTATTCCAAGTGACATTAGACTACTCACCCTTCCCTCAAGATGAGGGTTTCTTCCTTGCAGCAGCCTTCCTTCTGGGGAAAAGAACAGCTTTCCCTGCTGCTCCAGATCTTTTACTCCAAGCCCTCCTCTTTTTTTCCCTATTGGTCAACTTTGTCTCCAAAACCTCTCAGGGGCTTCTGGTAGGCCCAGCCTCACCTACTGCTAGCCAGGCTCCCTGGGCCTAGTAGGCCTCTGGTGGCACAGCCCAGATCACGACAGTTCTATACTTAGTTTAAAATTGATTTTGTACACTTCCTTGAGTCTGCTTGCGGAGAATGGTGGGATAGAAACGTTTTGATAAAATAAAGGAGGAAAGCTGTGTATTGATGACAAATATGTGCAGGATGTGTCAGACTGATTACATACTGGCTCTCCAGTAATGCACAACCAAGCCAAGAGAATCACATCCCAACTACAACTTCCTGAAGATTAAAGCTCTAAGATACATGGCTGCAGTGATCTGGCTACTGCAGTCTCATTATATTGCTGGCCTACAGAGGCTGTGTCAGCTCATCTGAACTGTATGTCCCTTTTTTCAGACACTTCGGTCCCTGCCACACGGCAGAAAAAAACACGACCAAAAGAAACACACGGCGGCGGGATCACATTGATCCCCTGAGCCACCGCGCCGTTGCTCCCCGGCATGATCAGATGCCGGGGAGGAAGCCACCGAGCGGAGCGGGAGGCCGCCAGCTGCGCATGTGTGTGCATGCGCAGTTCGGCTGGGAGCCTCAATTGCTCCAGAAGACAGACGCTTGGGCGATCCGATGGCCGTGCTTGCTGCTGTGTCTCTGGTAAGTCCTGCTCGGGAGGGTTTTTTTTAAAAAAAACAGTGGATTTTCGGCCGGAAGGGATGGATCGGGGACGGGTGCGCACCGCTTCCCAGATGTTGCGGTGAGATCGCGCCTGTTTGCTGCGCCCCCAATCCGTCCCTCTCCCGGCCCAAAACCTTTCGTGTGACCGGGGTCTTCAAAGCCTAAGTGCCCTGCTTCTTGTAAAGTACTGGCTCATCACCTCTGACCACTCAGGTATCAGAGCTGAAGAAGGTAAACATGTAAATGTATAAAGTGGAACATCTGAGCAAATAGATATGGCTGCATTGCGGAAACAGAAATGCACTTATTTGATATCACTGTATAAGCTTCAGACTATGTTGCTTTAAAAGCCATAGCAAATTTATGAATGGGACTGTGCAAAGAGGATTTAAAAAGCTCTCGACAGCAAGTGTTCAGGGGCCTGGATGTAGCCTGCCACCGGGGTAGCATGAAATCATTTGATAATTATACCATAGCCAAGGTGGATTAGCATACCATAAAAAAAATAGGGCTGCATCATTTTTATTTATATAACAGATAGATCCAAGAAAGGTTCTTTTTTAAGAGAAAGAGAAAGAAAACGTGAATGCAACACCACGCCACTGTTGACAGAGGATTTAAAAGTGTTACAATATAGCCAAGTCAAAAAAAAAGAGAGGAAAATGTCACTATTCTCTCCCAACCCCCAGTCAAGTAGAAGAAAGCCGGGAAACAAATGTTAAATGATCTTGCATGCTGGGTATCACTCGGGATACAATGTTGTCAGGAAATATAGGTTTGCAGTTATCTAGGTGGTTTAATTTTCAGCCCCTTGCTGTAAGAGATTATATCGTACAGTTAGCATTATGAAACTTTGGGAAATGATAA
>NW_015174387.1:30223-62126 GCF_001447785.1 Gekko japonicus
ACAACAGATGGATGTAAAATCTAAAGTCCTGTTTTATCTTGTAGTTTATTTTGTTCACTAACCTGTGAAAATATTGCCACATAGAGGAGCCTGAAAACAGCTATGATGCCCCTGTCCACTTCCCTCCTTCAGAGGCAAGGTTTTCCCTCCATTTTTCTTTCCCTTTTGTGACTAAGCTGCCCTAGTTGTCTGTTTTCTTCTTTCCTGAAGAACTCTGGCTGTCCCACCCTGTCACAATATAATATTTTGGCTGTTTGGTCAGCTCAGGAATCTGAGAGAAGGAATGGGAGCCCCCTTTAACTTATACAACTTAAATGGCATTCGAGAAGTTTTTATATTCCAAATCAACAAAATATTTTATTCGATATGGAGGAGAAAGGTCAGGTGAAGTCAGGGGTAAAAAATTCTGAGGTAACTCAATATAGATAACTCTGAGGTAAAATCAGTACATGCACAGACTTTAGTTCAGGGGTGTCAAACATGCAGCCCAGAGGCTGGATCAGGCCCCTGGAGGGCTTCTATCAGGCCTACAGTGGAGCTGGCCATCTCCTGCTTCCAATTCTGCTGCTGCATCATAGCTCGCTTCGCCAGACTCTCTCAATCACTCAGCCATTTCATGTTTTAACCTAGGTCCTAGACTCAGAACTCTGAGCATGAGATTTCTGTGGTGAATGTCAATAAATCAAAAGTAGGTTTGCAGCTAACAGATACACAGTTGAACAGCATACTCAAGACTGCAACAGCACAGACATTTTGATGCAATAATTCAGAGCAAGAGGTGTCAGTTATCAGATAGTGTTAAATAAACAAAATATTGCATGAGTGCTAATGTTTTAAGCATGTTTTCATTTTAAGTAAAAAAAATCTTTGTGTTTGTGTCCTTCATAAAGTTTATATCTCTGTTACCTGGCATTACATTTTATGACACATGGCCCGGACCAACAAGGTCTCATTTATGTCAGATCCGGCCCTCATAACAAATGAGTTCGACACCCCTGCTTTAGTTCTTATGTTTCAGGCTAATGAGAGTTTCTTTAGCTTTTCACAGAGACTTAAATCTTTATGTTGAGAGGCTTTTGTTCCAGTGTTTCTGTAATGTATTCAATGAGCTGGCTATTGAATGCATAGTGTTGTGAAACATCTAATTGAATTGCCATGTTGAGCTTCGTCCTGGGCTAGGATCCAAATACATCCAATAAGGTTACTAGTCCAGGAACTAACATCCAATCACTTCCCAGCAAGCTCCCTGAGCGGGAACGCTTGTGATTGGTCTTTATTGGTACAACCTCATTGGTTGGTAATTGTACAGTGGGCGTGGCTATATTAGCCGGGAGTGTTTAAAAGCAGGACTACTGCAATGGAAAAGCTGAACCGTTCTGTTCTGGCTATCTGATGTTGATCCGTGTTGGAGTTGTGTTTGAGTTGAAGACTAAAGCTGTGTTCTTGCTGAATCACTCTCCGACTACTTTGTTAAGCGAGCAACTTAACAGTTTCCCCCAAGCACTCCATTATACTTTCTTTGCATATTCTCTAACTCCTTTGGTTTCCAGAAGGCTGGTACACTCTTTCTAGTACCATACCCCTTCTCTTGAAACATCAGTATTCGTCTTGAGTTTTTGACTGACTCTTAAGGTTTCTGCAGGCAGTTTCTAACCACACCAGACCAGGGATCTCTGCACTCTTCAGAGCTATCACCCTGGTTAGACTGGGTAGGGAAATTCCTTCTCTCTCTAGAAGATCTATCCCCTTTCTTTGGCCTGAATGGGAGTCTCTGTCTAACTACCCACTCATCCTGCCAACTTTCTCCAGTTGTCTTGTCTGTGTTAAACTGCTCTCAGTCAGGGCTGAATTCAGAAACTCTCAGTACTCAACTCTTCTCAGCTAGGGCTGAAATCAGACTGAATCTCTCCTCAGCATATAGCTCTCTCGAGACTTTCTCTGCTCAGCTGATGCTAACCAACCAGATTGCTTGGAGCAGCCTGTCACTGAAGGTGCTTTGTTTCTGTGAAGAATTAACCCTTCACAATCCTTCAGCTGTTTGTACAGCACTTCTAAGCTTTCAAAACGTGCAGTCCCTCACAGTGGCACCTAGATTCCTGCTTCCTGTTTACTGGAATCTGAGGGATCAAACTGGAAAGGGGGGGGATCATATTTTAATATATTTTGTATTCTGAACAATTGTAATAATTCCGTCAACAATTACGTTCCAATTTGTGTTCAAAAAACATGCAAGCACCAGCAGATTCTTTAGATTGGATATCACCTTGCATAACTGTCAGCTTTTACTTAACAATTACTTAATTTAAAAATACTTTTTGTATGCAAATAATATTGCTGTGAATCCTTTCTGATTATACTGCACTGAGTCTCTTTGGCTCTTTGGGGTCCTGTTACATAAAGGGGGTCACTGGCTGCCCAATGAGTTTACCTCTGAGAGGCTGTGAAAGGTAAAAGTTCCCTTGCTTGAAAGCCAGTCGAATCCGACTCTAGGGTTGCGGTGCTCATCTCCGTTTCAAAGCCGAAGAGCCAGCGCTGTCCGAAGACGTTTCCATGGTCATGTGGCTGGCATGACTAAACACCAAGGCGCATGGAATGCTGTTACCTTCCCACCGAAGTGGTACCTATTTATCTACTTGCAATTTCTTGCTTTCGAACTGCTAGGTTGGCAGGAGCTGGAACTAGAGGCGGGAGCTCACTCCCTCATGCGGCAACTCGGGTCTCGAACTGCTGAACTATCGACCTTCCACAGCCTGCAGTTCAGCGTCTTAAGCACTTGAGCCACCGTAGCTTTTGTGAGGCTGTAGCCTGCAGCTATGAAAGGTATAGAGTTATTGTGGGTGCAGCCCCCATGTGGGGTAGCCTTATCAGTTTGGTGAGGGGATGAATTCAGCTCTCAGTGGCTCAGCACCGTCATGACAATGTACGTGCCTCACAAAGACAAAGAAAATGGCTGCCAAAGGACACCTGCCACTTGTAGAGGCACCTCTGTAAAAGGTTGTCACCGTGCTCTCCTGCTCTACACCACATCATTTGCTTCTCTTTTTCTCTCTTCCTCAACTGTCCCCAGTGATCTCACTCTTCAGCAGCCAGAGCCAACTGACAAAGCCAGCCCCCAGCAGCGGCTCTCTTAAAGGCAGGAGGCATGGATCCATGTGGGAATCCTGGCTCTTACGTCAGCCTAGAAGCCCTGCCCCCCTGACTGGCCCATGAGCTGATTAGCTGTCCATCGCAGAGTCAGGGCCAATCGCTACCCCCCAGAACCACTGGGGAGCCAGAAGGGGAACCTTTCCCCTTGCACCTGAGCCCCGCGGTTACAAAAGCACTCCCAAGATAAGTCCAGGACTGTTGCTCCTTTCTGTTTAATTGGTTTAATCACTAAATGAGAATCCAAGAAACTGTGTTGGTTCATTAGGGGGGGGAAATTGAGGCTGTAACAGTAACATAATGTCCTCCGAGAGCTCATTCCACAAGTGTGGAGCCACCACTGAAAAGGCCCTAGATCTGGTGATGGCCAATCTGGCATCTTTTGGACCAGGGACAGTCAGGCGGTGTTGGGTCCCAGACCGTAGTGCTCTCTGGGGGACATATGGGGAAAGGCGGTCCCTCAGGTAGGCAGGACCCCGGCCATATAGGGCTTTAAAGGTAAAAACCAGCACCTTGAAGTGAATCTGGTATGCTATTGGCAGCCAGTGCAATTCCTTCAGCACAGGCCCGATGTGCTTTCGAAGCGAGAGGCCCATCAACAGCCTAGCTGCCGCATTTTGCACTAGCTGTAGCTTCCAGATTTAGGACAAGGGCAGCTCCATGTAGAGAGTGTTAGGTAGGAATTCAATGAGTGATCATAGTACCACTTTGTCTGCATGAAATTTGAGGAAGTGGGCTTTGAAACATCGAGTGGTCAAGGGTGAAGGGTTCTGATGGTGATTGGTGACACTTTTTATCATAGACAGCACCAACGCTCCCTCTAAGCTGTGGGGTTTTGTGAGCAAAAATTCCACTTTGTGAACTACTGGCATTACAGTTGTGAGCGAGTGATTTGGCTACTGCATAAATTTGTTTGCTCTGGAGCCATCTTTGCTGAACTGACAAAAATGTGTGAGCCAGAGGCTAAAAAACTGTGAGCTAGCTCACACTAACTCAGCTTAGAGGGGACACTGGACAGCACCCCATCAGGGAGGACAGATGATCCAGCCAACTATAGACTGATTAGTCTTCTACATATAATTGGCAAATTATATGCCAGTCATCTATTAGACAAACTCAAGAGCTGGATCAAAGAAGAAAACCTTCTGGTAGAAGAGCAGGCAGGCTTCATAACAGGAAGAACAATCCTAGGGCCTAGCCTGATCCTGCAACATCTAATAGATAAATATATGGCCAATAACACAGTCTTGTTGTATGCTGCCTTCATAGATCTAAAAACCGCCTTTGATTCAATATCAAGGGATAGGTTATGGGATAAATTGGGAGCCACATCTATTGATCTGAGGCTCCTATATCTAATCCGAGTCCTTCATTCCAACACATCATTTAAGTTCAGGTCTAATAAAAATAGGCTTCTTACCAACCCCATTGAGACATTGAAAGATGTAAAACAAGGCTGCGTATTGGCCCATTTGCTTTTTGTCTTATATAGTAACATGATAAGTGGGATATGTAAAGTGGACACACACACACCTTCTCTAGCTGACCGGTTGATACCTACTGTACTGTATGCTGACAACACGGTTCTGTTCTCTAGAACTCCAGTTGGTCTCAGAAGGGCATTGAAAGCCTTCAGTCGTTATTGCAATGGGAACCAGCTTGATGTCAAATATCAAAAGACCAAAATTATTTCATTTGGCAAAAGACCTAAAGTTAGGACCTGGAGCATAAATGGCCATAAAATAGAGCAGGTGGTGAGAGTTAAGTATCTGGGGGGTGATGATTCAATCTTCTAGGGCGAAGAATGCCTACCATGACTATGTGGCCTCTATTGGACAAAAATCCACTCAGGCCATTCTAAGGCTCTTTTATACTAAAGGTAAAGGTAAAGGTTTCCCTAGCTCGAAAGCCAGTCAAATCCGACTCTAGGGTTGCGGTGATCATCTCCATTTCCAAGCCGAAGAGCCAGCGCTGTCCAAAGATGTTTCTGTGGTCATATGGCCAGCATGACTAAATGCCAAGGCACACAGAACACTGCTACCTTCCCACCGAAGTGGTACCTATTTATCTACTTGCAATTTCTTGCTTTCGAACTGCTAGGTTGGCAGGAGCTGGAACCAGAGACAGGAGCTCACTCCATCATGCGGCATTTGGGTCTTGAACTGCTGAACTACTGAACTTCCACAGCCTGCAGGTGGGCACTTCCAGCAGTTCTTAAATTTTATCAGACCAAAATGGTATCCCAGCTTCTCTACAGAATAACCCTAGGACTTCCATCTTCATATTTTTCCCCATTAGAAAGAACACAATCAAAATTTTTTAGAGCATTCCATTTCCCCAGCTTGTATATCCAATGCAAGTCCTCACCTAGAATATGGCCTGATTAAAATTGACTTTTTTCCCACCATAGAGAACAATGGAGGAGATGGGGCAACCTGTTTGAGGGCCTGTAGAATTGGACCCCCTAGTCCAATGCTCTTGACACTTGGTTGGTATCTTGGGGAGAGGCTCCAGCAGCTACCCTGCAAGCTTGGAGCCTCCTCCTCAAACCTCCTCCCCTCCAGCTCCCAGAATATACCCTATGTTTTCGCCATTGACTTCAATGGCCCATAGGATATAATGGGGCTGAAATTGACATTCGGCTGGCCCAAACGAAACGGACATGCGGGAGTCTTACTGCCAGCCAAAATTGATTCTGCCAGATTCGGCACAATACACACAAAAGGCTACAGGAAGAGAAAGGTAGCAGCAGCTCTTTGCTGACCTCAGAGTTCATGATTCTCCATTACTTAGCCACTACGAGGAAGAATAGTCTGGTCTCCAAAACCAGGAGTATTCACTTGTTGGCCATTTCCTTCTACAGCAAAGCCCTGGACTTTAGTGATCCTTGCAACTTTTTTATTGTCCACTAGGCTGCTGAGGGCTAGAACAGGTGCTCCACTTGGATAGCTCACCCCCACCGACCCATAACCCCACTTGGCCCTCAAAGGACTCTTGCAGCAGCTACTGGCAATTTGCTGGTCCAAGTATCAGATTGTCCTGTTCAGCGCTGCCTTCACAACCACTTTTTCACGGCGTTCTACAGTGGCACACTGGTCTCAGCTTTGCATTGGGACCACTCAGGGTGGGCCCTTAGATTGCAGAATGTCTTTGCTGAGGGGTCCAAGCTCCTTGCAGTGCTCAGACAGTCAAAAGCGGACCAGTTGCTAGAATGGAGCGAATGGCAAACTGACATTTCTCCAGAGAAGTTTGACTTGGCCCAGCATCAAATAAGCAAGGCTGCTGGGTGGCTCATGAGGCATCTGGTGGTTCCATCATACATCTCCCAGACATGTCTCTCAGGCAAGTTGTTCTCTTTCAGGCAGATGGCATGAATCTCTCAGTGGGGCCAGGACATTTGTTTTCATGGCAGGACATTTGTGATGGCCTGCTATCTTGGGTGCAGTTGTAGGAGCTTTGGCAGGAGACAGGTGGCTGCCCACCTCTTGTGTGGTTTGGGCACTGGCAGGGGTCATTTTGTAGGAAAAGAGGTGCAGGAGCTCATTAGCATAACTCATTAGCATATGTCACACAACCTGACATCACGGGAAGTGTGTCAGAAGGCAACACCCACCGCTCAGGCTCCACTGGACTGTTTTGGATAGCTAGCTATTGGGGGGGACGGACGTGCAGATCTGTCCTCGCAGAGGAGGGAGAGCTTGTACCTTAATAAAACTTAGTCTTAAAGGTGCCACTGGAGTGTTTTGGACCGGGGGGGTGGGGGGTGTTCTGCAACTTACCGGGCTGATTCTTGCTCTGACTGAGGGCTGCTGGGAGCAGGGAGTGGGGCTTGTTGCATGTGCCCACCCCCTGGGCTCTTTATTGCCGGAGCTCCGCTCCTGTGTGCTCCTGCAGGAAATGACCCCTGGGCACTGGAACAGATATAAATTGTGAGGAAGGCTGAGCTTGTGTGCCTCCCTGATCTAGGGGACCCCCCATAAGGGGTTCTCGGGGGTTGGGCCACTTAGTGACATACCCAGGTTGGGGGCTGTTGCCCAGCTCTATCCCTCAGATGGAACCACGCAGTGGCTTATGCCACCTGGACTTGCCATCCCACATTGTTTCCCCCCAGCAGGGAGGCTAGGGTGATGGTCAGTGCCACTGCTCAACAGGTGGGTCACCCGATTTTGGATCCATGCTGCATGCTGTGCCAAATGTTCCTGTGAGCATAACTCAATAAAAGCCGTGGCCTGTTTTTCTCTAAGCGATGGGTCTGCTGTTGATTCTCCTGGCCCTTGCGCCCTCCCTTCCCCTTGGACCACAATAGTGCGAAACAGGCTTGCCCTTTAACTAAGCCATTACTTTGAAAATAATGCCAGACATTTTATCAGGTTATTTCTTTAAGCAGAGGAATATAACTGTGGAGGACACAGCCTCTACGGGCGTCACCCTGCACACATGTAGGGCTTGATCAGATCTTAAATGCAAAGCTGTACTTGTCTGCCTCTTGTCCCCTTTAGGAAGGAAGAAGCCGACAATGCAGCTGCCAAGAGGGAACAGAGTTTAGGCAACACAGCTGTGGGATTAAGAAGCAGAGATCAAGTGCGAGAGTGTTCTTTAAGCTACTGTTGAAATTAAAACATGAAATGTGGAACAGATTGCATTTTGGGAGATCAAATTTGTAAATGTATTTATATACTGCTTCTTGTATTAAGAAGATAATTATGAAAAAATAAAAGGTCCCAAAGGTCCGTACCTAACGCGAAAAATGCTTATACCAAACAAACCTGCTAACCATTCACCATTGCTAGCAATAACTAGGCCTACATTCTCCAGCATTTAAATCAACCAGAACTAGTTCAAGTACGTTCATTGGGAGAACAGGAATCTTTCCGTACCAACATGCATGATATACTGAGTAGAAATTGTCATATTTAGCTTAATGTTCATGTTAACACATTATTCAAAAAAGTGGATGCTTCTGTTACACTTCCCTATTCATGTTTGGAAAATGTGCGTACAGAAGTCTTCAGAAAATGACCACCTGCATACAATATTATGTTGAGCTGAGGTGGCTCAAGTGGTTAAGATGCTGAACTGCAGGCTGTGGAAGGTCAGTAGTTCAGCAGTTCGAGTACCAAGTTGCCACATGACGGAGTGAGCTCCCGTCTCTGGTCCCAGCTCCTTCCAACCTAGCAGTTCAAAAGCAAGAAATTGCAAGTAGATAAATAGGTACCACTTCAGTGGGAAGGGAACAGCGTTCCGTGCACCTTGGTGTTTAGTCATGCTGGCCACATGACCACGGAAACGTCTTTGAACAGCGCTCGCTCTTCAGCTTGGAAACGGAGATGAGCACCACAACCGTAGAGTTGGACTCGACTGGCTTTCAAGCAAGGGAACCTTTACCTTTTATACAATATTAAGGCATATGACAATGAGACTGCAAGAATTGCAAATGAAATACACAGGGACTCACAAAAAACAGCAGGGACTCACAACATTGGATCTTTCTCAGCTCCCACTGGTAGCCACCTAATGTTCTTATAAAGCCTCCACCAGGGACTGGGGAACTCTTGAGAACAATACGCACAAAAGGCTACAGGAAGCAGCAAGAACTGGAGCAACTCCATAAACTCAAACTATTCTTGTACAAAAGTGAAGGGGGAATTTAATCCAGATCTTTCTACTCTCTGCAGTCCCCGGTGCTGCATGGTCTTTCATTGTAAAAGGATCTCTGATGTCCAGCAGCATGTTTATGGAGATGTAGGGGGTTGACTGCAAGAAGAGGGAGGTGTGAACGATCCACTTCTGTGAACTCAAGATCCAAGCAATGTGACTGCATAATGTCAGCAGGATGACATGCATCTTCGGCTAATTTTGAAATGTGAGTGACAAAACAGAATTTAAAATTGTTTCATTTTAAATTGTGGGTATATCACAAAGCAGTTTTGGAGTTGGTGGGCTGCCATCAAAAGCTTTTTTCCTATGTGTTCTCAATTAGAGCCAGTTTGGTGTAGTGGTTAAGTGCGCAGACTCTAATCTGGGAGAACCTGGTTTGATTCCCCACTCCTCCACTTGCACCTGGCTGGATGACCTTGGGCAAGCCGTAGTTCTGATAAGAGCTGTTCTTTATAAAGAGCAGTTTCTGTCAAGAGCTCTCTTAGCCCCACCTACCTCACAGGGTGTCTGTTGTGGGGAGGGGAAGGGACAGGAGTTTGTAAGCCGCTCTGAGACTCCTTTGGGTTGTGAAGGGCGGGGTATAAATCCAATCTCTTCTTCTTCTTTTACCTCACAGGGTGTCTGTTGTGGGGAGGGGGAGGGAAAGGAGTTTGTAAGCCGCTCTGAGACACCTTTGGGTAGTGCAGGGCGGGGTATAAATCCACTCTCTTCTTCTTCTTCTACCTCCCAGGGTGTCTGTTGTGGGGAGGGGAAGGGAAAGACGTTTGTAAGCCGCTCTGAGACCCCTTCATGTAGTGAAGGGCGGCGTATAAATCCAATCTCTTCTTCTTATTACTAATTATCATGAGATAATCTTGGTTCAGAGCCTCACACAAGAATACCATTCAGGTGGGCAGCCATGTTGGTCTGAAGCAACAGAACAAAGTTTGAGTCATGTGGCACCTTTTAAGACCAATAAAGTTTGTTTGTCTTAAAGGTGCCACTGGACTCAAACCTGAATACCATGTTAAAGATGTTTATGTGTCTTAATGTTTACAGGACAGAAAACACAAAGATGTTTTTAATTTTTATTATTCAATGTAAAATACAACATTTATATTGTAAATTTTGCTGGGACAAAATAAAATAGACGCCTTGGAACAAACGAAATTGCTGCATGGGAAAGCTGTATATCAAAAGTGAAGAGCTGCACAACCAGAATATACACGAAGGATACAGATTTATAGAAATATTGTTACATTTAACACTTTCAGGCACTAAGAGAAAACTAACTGCATCAGTAGAAGACTTCCTTCTTATTACACTGAATACCATGTAAAGTATGTAAAAAAAATAGCAAACCAATTATTGTGACCTTTCCTTCAATAATATTTTATTTAATTGCAACTTCCATTTTCAGGGATTTGCAGAAGAACGGTCAAAATATATCAGTGGATTATAGAATCTTTATTATTAATGCACCAGATTAC
Source organism: Gekko japonicus (assembly GCF_001447785.1). Classification (NCBI taxonomy): domain Eukaryota; kingdom Metazoa; phylum Chordata; class Lepidosauria; order Squamata; family Gekkonidae; genus Gekko; species Gekko japonicus. The sequence continues at coordinate 40,495 of NW_015174387.1, forward strand.
AAGCAATTACATTTAGGTAAAATGTATCAGTAGTAGGGATGGGCATGAACTGGGAAAATGGAGGTTCGTGGAGGTTTGAGTTTTGGGGTTTTTCACAAACCCTGAACATCCATGAACTTATCCATTGCATGAACCGGTTTGTACTTTGGAAGTTGGTGGGGGCCCCCACCTGGAAGTGAGCTCCAAAGGCATTTAAATGCCCTCAGGGCCCACCACAGCCAACCTGAGCGAGCTCCAAAGGCATTTAAAAGCTTTCTGAGTATACTTCCAGTAGGGTTGCCAAGTCAAATTTTCTTACTGGCGGGGGAGCCTCGCCGGGCTCCGGGAGCCGTTCTTCGATGTGCGCGCGCACCGCCAGCACGTCACTGGAAGTGATGCGTGACGTCAATCACGTTGAAGGCGTGGCCCCGATCGCCAGAGGGAAAACCATAGAGTTTTCCCTCCGATGATCGGGGCCACGCCCCCAATGTGATTGACGTGGTTGAGTCACCTCCTGTGATGCACCCATGCTGCGCTTCGGGGGGCGGAGTTCCCCCCGGGGCCCAATTCCACTGCGGCGGAAATCAGGACTCCAAAGCAAGGGTTTACCCGCCCCTCGCGCCCATTTGGCAGCCCTAACTTCCCGGTTGGGCTGACCGACGGGAAGCAAGCCCTGAAGGCATTTAAATGCCGAACTCACCACCCCGACCTGAGTTGGGTGGCCCGAATTGACTGAGCTCCCACTGCTTTCATAGGCCTTTGGAGACCACTTCCAGTTGGGGCCTGCCCATTTAAGGACCTACCCAATAAGGGGATATAAGGCCTATAAAAGCCTTCAGAGCTCACTCTGGGAGCTTAGTTGCATTGGGCTGCCCGACTCAACTGAGTTCCAAAAGTGAGCTCTGAAGGCCTTTGGAGCTCGCTTGGGCTGGCCCGACCTGGAAGTGGGCTCCGAAGGCATTTGGGACTCACTTCCAGTCGGGCCTCCCACCCAAAGGTGGGCTCCAAAGGCATTTAAGTGCCTTTGGAGCTCACTTGGCTTGAGTCATGGGCTGGTTTAATGCCTTTGGAGCTCAGTTCTGAACCCACCTGCAAACCGCCAGGAAAACATGGAGGTTCATGGGTGGGTTTGTGGAACAAACTGGTCTCCCAAGCCCCTGGTTCATGCTTCATGAACTGGCCTGGTTTGTGCTACAACCAGAATATACACGAAGGATACAGATTTATAGAAACATTTTTACATTTAACACTTTCAAGCACTAAGAGAAAACTAACGGCATCAGTAGAAGACTTCCTCTCTTCTTTTGATCTGAAATGCAAAGTAGTTACAAACCAGATGGCTACTTAGGTGTGTCCAGCAGCGTTGGTTTTCAAGTGGTTTTCTTGTGTAGCATCCCTCCATGCTATTGTTTTTGAAATTCTCCCAGTTTTCAAAATCAGCTTGCAGTACAGCAAAGGAAAATTACTGAGATTTTTTTGGTGGGAGGGGGAGACTGCCATCCTCAGACGTGCTGTTCTTTCGATTGTGACCACACTCTTTACAAAAATGAGCAAGTCACTTGTGCAATATGATATGCCTCAGAAGGCAAAAGATGTGTAATATTTAAGCGGGATAATGTCAAAACAGTACCTCTACATTTCCTACAAAATATGCTTTCACATAACCCCACAGAATACTGTAGGAAATCATTTCATACCAGGGAATGTATACACACACACACACACACACACACACACTTCTTAATATTGAAAATATTTCCCTGATAAAATGCATATAATTGATCCTTTGCCTTCTTTTGTATTATCAGTGTGATTTATACTGAAGAGCCTTGAAACTCTTTCTTACAGTTCTCTTTGTAAGGCTCACATTCAGTACTGCAAGAAATTCTAGACATTTCACCACTTGAAGTAAAACTTAAGGAAGGTACTGTTGACACCAAATGAACCAAACGGCAACTGATATCGATACAAAACCATTCTCCTCACTGTGTCTTTCGAAGGTAATCCTTTTCCTTTTGAAAGTTGGCACATATCACAAGAACTGAACTTTATTAAATTAGCAACAAGGCCCCAGTCCTGCGAAACTTTGAACTGTGTTGTAACAATTGATTAAGAAGGATAAGTAATAAAAAGCCTAGCTATAAAAATATGGACTGAGAGGAACCCATTCATCCCGATCCAGTAAAGGAGACCTGCATGCAGAAGCCGCATTCTACACACACACACACACACAACTGATACGGATGTGCCTTTGGATGCACATCTTGACCTGCACTGGAAGGTGCATCTTTCAGCACTGAATCGGCAGTACATGGGGATGCACCAGTCCAGTCCAGTAATAACAGTTGGTTCAGAGCCATTCTGTGTAATGGTTGTAAATGCTGATTCATATATCTGTCAGCCATTTATCTGCATATAGTTCAGATGGTTTGTATACTCATACGCATAGTGTAAGATATGAATAAGGCATACTCATAATACTGTAAAAGCAACTTTATTGAACAAGGAAGTTTGGAAAATCTACTTCCTGTTAATCATAGCTGCTGCCATGGTATCATGTGCATTTTCTCCTCAGATATCACGTTGCTCACATGAGTAGACCACTTACCGTGATCTGTTAAACATGCCTGTAAACTGGCCATTAGTGTGATACGAATTCACATGCAGAACACTGAATTCTCAAATGTGAGGCTGTGTTTACAAAAATGCTGCTGAAAGTTGACCTAAACACAGCATTACGAGAACTAAGGGGACATTGTCACTCTTGTTTATAACTGTGGGTAACTGCATTTCTCAAAAGATGAGATGTCAATACTATTTTTTAATCATTATCGGAGTAAAATCAATTTACTGATTTCTTTTAGCATCATTTCATGACCACTGGCAGGAACAGTCTGTGGGTTCTTGAATTGTGTAGCTAACCCAGGTCGAGTTGCTACTACAATACAGCTGCACATTTCGTCTATGCAGTCCAAGTTCTCTGCAGCATTTACAGAATCTTGCGTACGTATTGATGTTGTAATTATATATACTGGCTGAAGGGCACTTTCCATCGCAGGAAACAATGTTTACCTGAAATAAATAAGCAAAAAAACAACAACCCCAAACTCTATGAATAAATTATTTCCAGTAAGCAATAAGACTAAGCTTTAATAACAGTAATAGGCTATGAATAGTATTGATGAGCTGTCAGTTCTTCACTTACTGGTGTGTTACTTCGGCAGTCGTTCTTACGTATTGTCATCCTAACAGTGACCTTTTTACAGAATTTTCCATCTTCCTTGCCTGCAAAGAGTGGATTGGAATACATCAGTCCCCAGTTTTAAATATTGCGCAAGCAGAAAAGTCGCTGCAACTGCATATGCTGTAACCACCGGTCACCAGTGAGCAGCATGGCTGAGCAGAGTCTCCCTGGTCCTAACGTCTAACCACACCAGATAAAAGCAACGAACAACTCAGAAAACAACAGCATTTATACATCAGAAGCTGGGATAGTTATATTTAAAGTGATTTTTGCTGTTGACCTGATCAAAGTTACATCCTCCTTCTAAGGTTAGTAGGGTGGAACTCCACTTAGGATGGCACTGATAATTCCGCTTCGTTCAGTACAACTAATGGCCAAACCACAAGCAACAGTGGGCAAAGGACCATCCCAGGGCGGCCAAGGCCATTTTTGAAGGATTTGAAGATCTTTAAAAATGGCCGCAAGGCCCTGATCAAGATTGAGGGTACAGCACAGCAGCTCCAGGAGCTCTGGCCCCTTTTCAAGCACTGAGAGAGCACTGGGGGAACAAAAGCTCCTGGGGCCACTTGTAGTTTGGTTTTTAAGCCTGTGTACATGTGTGTGCCTGCCAACCTAGTAGTTCGAAAGCAAGAAATTGCAAGTAGATAAATAGGTACCGCTTCAGTGGGAAGGTAACAGCGTTCCGTGCACCTCGGTGTCTAGTCATGCCGGTCACATGACCACGGAAATGTCTTCGGACAGCGCTGGCTCTTCGGCTTGGAAACGGAGATGAGCACCGCAACCTTAGAGTCGGATTCGACTGGCTTTCGAGCAAGGAAACCTTTACCTTTACCTTTTACATGTGTGTGTAGGTTTACTTGGTGAGTACAGTGCATAGAGCAACTTCTATAGGACAAAATCAGCAAGAATGGCTAAATTCGGTTAATAGATAGTTATCCTGCTCTTCAGTCAGTTAAGGGGCACAGAGCAGCATATTTAGGATTCTACCCCTATTTCATCATCACAGCCAACACTGGGAATGGGTTAAGTGCAAGTGAACTATATCCAAATTCACACAATGAGCAGCAAGCTGGGTCCTGTTCCTAACTGTGACATATCTATATACATATCTAGAGCCAGTTTGGTGTAGTGGTTAAGTGAGCGGACTCTAATCTGGGAGAACTGGGTTTGAGTCCCCACTCCTTCACTTGCAGCTGCTGGATGACCCTGGGCAAGCCATAGTTCTGGCAGAGCTGTTCTCTCAAGGACAGTTCTCTCAGAGCTCTCTCAGCTCCACCTACTTCACAGGGTGTCTGTTGTGGGGAGGGGAAGGGAAAGGAGTTTGTAAGCTGCTCTGAGACTCCGAGTGAAGGGCGGGGTATAAATCCAATCTCCTCCTCCTCTTCTTCTATATACTATTGCATGGATGATTCTAAAAATGACCATATTCCTAACCACCTTTGACCACTGCACCACACTCTACTGGCTATTGTAATGTGGTTCCTCTTATTTCTCAAAGTATTCTATCTAAACTGAATGCAAGCTTTAAAGTGTGAACAGTCTGAAGACTATGGCTTAATGACTTCATTCTATAAGCATTATACACCATAACACAGGCTGCAGTCCTAATAACACTTGCCCGGGAGTAAACCCCACTGAATACAATGTAACTTACTTCTTATTAGACCTGCTTTGGAGTATTCCCCTAGTGTTCTAAGCTAATAAATATCTGTAACGCTAGCAGACACCAATGAGACTGCCTGTGTAGGATAGAACTAGGTGGGAGGGTTGTGGTAACAGTTAAACTAGAGATGACTCATCTATGACTCCATCCTAAGTCATTTTGCTGCCCCCTCCAATTCAATTTTACACTGGAATTACAAATGACATAATAGGCAAGCATTTTAAGTAAGTCAAATTTGTCTCAGTCACCATACACAGAATATCAATGTAGTCACACTGGCACAAAGTGGCATGGGGGGGGGGAGAGAGAGAACGGACATGAACCTGAAGGGGTATAAAGGGACTGCTTTAGTCATACTGACTTTAAAAGTGAACCACTGCATTAAGTTTCTACTTCGTTCAGTAGTTTCCCATATACCCCCCCCCTTCCCAGCACTGATCAACTTTCTAAGATTTGAGATAGGATGGGTTTATGTTTTCCTACTTATTGCATTCAAAAACAAAAGGGGGGGGGAACCCCTTAATGATCTGATTACATTTTTATTTGTAATGGAAAGAAGCGTAACTCTGAAATAGCTACATACTCTTGCATGGGTGATTCCAAAAATGACCATAAAAGGGCAAACAGCAGTTATTAAAAATGTATCTCAGACATACTGTTTGTGTGAATTAGTGCTTCTGTGTGGATCACCTACATATGAATTCCCAACCATTCAAAAAACCACAGACACCACTGTGGAAATTGGGGCATTTGTTTAAGACCATCACTGTGAAGGCATAAGTTCACACCATTCATGTTTCTATGTGAGCCATACATAGCTATGAGCATCCAAGTGCCTTGTATGCCTTAGGTACTCATGCAGTGACTGTTGCTTCACTGTACTAACTTTTGCTTGCTTATATCCATTCAATCCCAAAGGTGCCATTTCACTCAAAAAGCAATCTTCCATTAGTGGTGGTACTCGTCTTCAGTTTATGAGCGTCAGGTGCCTTCCCTGAATGAAATGGTACCTTTGAATTCAACCCATTATTGAATCACTACCCAAGTAACAGGAATCTCTGTTCTCTACACTACTATCACTGAATTTTTGTACTTTCCTATTTCAAATGCAGTAGTTATACCTATATCATGTGGGCCCCATTCACACGGAGCATAAAGAGATGGATGATAGGCGGATTTTCCGGGTGCGATCACACCACAACATCTGGGAAGCGTAGTGCTCCCGTGGCGTCCTGCTGACGATGCGCGTTAAAAAAGTAGTACCTCCAAGGTACTAGTAAACGTTTGCCATGGGCTGCCTCCAGACGCCTGTGGTGTGATCGTGCCGGCATGCGGCATTCCCCTCCAGTCCCTCGTTCACCCACCGGTGCCAAGGGAAGGACCCGTGGTGTGCCGCCGGCGCGTCTAATCGCGTAATCGCAGATCAAACTGTGCCGGGGCAATTAGCCACGCCCCCCGCGATATCCGGCTGGTGTGACCTGGGCCATGGTATGATAATACAAAATAGGTGTATTTGATCAAGAAAGACCTTCATAGAGACCACCTTCACACACAGTTGCCATGGAATCACTTAACCGTGGAATGATTAGATCTGGCTAGGAAGTACATGTGAGTGACAATACTAGGGGTGAAAGCATAAAAATCCATACAATCATTTCCACCCATCTAGTTCATCACTCACATTCACCCAGCTATGTGGAATCACACTATGTGGAAGTGCCTAGGTACATCAGATTTCAATGTTTCTTCATGTGTATGCAAACACCACATTATGATTTTAGTAATATTTTATAAGGAAAAAAGAATCTTTAGATATTCATTCACCTTACACCATTGAGGGTAGCAACATACATAATGCCATATCATCTGCAGAGTTGTTATTTGAACAACAAGTTTTAAGAAGCAAAGCAGTTAGTTTCTATGTTCTACATCATTATGGCAATTACTGAAATGAATTAACAATTTACACATGCAGCTAGAAGCAACAAATTTAACATGCAGAAAACTAAACTCTGTGCAAATGCATGCTACTCACAGTACATTGTTGGCTAACAACAATGCACTGCCCATACAGTGCAAAATGAAAAGATGTGTGTGCAAATCGGAACAGTGAACACTTAATACTACAATGCAGTTTCTTGCGACCAGACTTTGTGGCCAGAAGTGTGATGGTCCTATGGGGGGAGTACATTGTTGGAAATCAACAATGGTTCTCATCAGCTTGTTCCTACTGATTTTTTTTAAATGTACCTGTGTTACAGTTAGCACTAGGTGTAGGAGTGATTGGGCTAACAAGGAACAACAGTGATATTGCAGAACCTAGTAAGAACATTACACATTGAATACATTATATAGGATACAAAGGTGTCCCAAAACCAATATTTAGCATTTGCTGATCAATTTCTAATCTACCCGCAATGGGTCCATTCATCTGGGATCGTCTCTTAGGACATGCTCTTTTTCAGTTAGCATATAATTCCTATGACATGCTCTTGTTCAGCTATATAAGAAAAAAATCCCCAGTGGATATGACCAGTTGCTATGATCTCCAGATACACAGTCCTCTAGACATAAGATACACTATTGCATTTAAAAAAATGTTAATGTGGTTCTTAACCAAACAGAGGTTTTTACAAGACAAGAATCCCATGACAGCACCACCAGTAGCAGAGTAGTGGGGTACTGGCAGTTGTGTGGCACTGGCTGCTGGGCCAGGCCCACTTCCATGAGAGGGAACCCTCAGGGACTTGTGGAAGGACACATCCGTTTCTCCTGTATCCCTCTTTCCGCATGAGCTCCTTTCCCTCCCTTCCTGGAAACCCCCCATGGCCTCTCCCCCTTCCCTGCCTCATTATCTTCTCTCAGCCATTCATCAACCTATCTTTTATTTACCTCCCATCTTCAGCTATATTTATTACTTGTTTTCTTCATTTATACCCAACCTTTCTCCACAGTGGGGACCAAAACACCTTACATCATTCTCCTCTTTTTAGCCTTACAACACCCCTGCGAGGTAGATTAGGTTTAAAGTATGTGACTGTCCCTACATCACCCAGTGAGGTTCCATTACAGACTGGTGAGTTGAACCTGGGTCTTGCGGACCCAATTGTGAAGCTCTAACTGCTACACCAAACTGGCTTTCATATGGTGGCTGTGGTTGAACGGTAGCAAGCAACCAGGCCTAGGTGAGTTATGCAAGTCAGGTAATCTGATGGGTCACAGGTCTGGACCAACAAGTCCTCTCTCAAAGGCCAAGACAGCACAGGCTGGGTGGGTGGGGGAGTTGCTGAAATTCTCCACATCCTCCTCCGTCAACAGACGGGCCCTTCAGAATGTTACTTCTTCTTTTTTAATAATTGGTAGGCAAATACTAGTATTGTTTCAGTCTCTGCTTATTGCTATTTAAATATTTTAGAAGGCGACCAACACCCAGATATTTGTCACATGTACATGAATATCAGTGTTTCAATTATCACTTACATGTTTTGCAGCATCCATCTAGGAAGGGAACAATATAACCTCCAACCTGAATAAGGAAAAAAGCAGATCCACTATAAAGTAACCATTTAACATTTAATTTATGGTCCCTATTTCTATAAGGGAGCTGCGGTGGCTCAAGTGGTTAAGACGCTGAACTGCAGGCTGTGGAAGGTCGGTAGTTCAGCAGTTCGAGACCCGAGTGTGCCGCATGACGGAGTGAGCTCCCATCTCTGGTCCCAGCTGCTGCCAACCTAGCAGCTCGAAAGCAAGAAACTGCAAGTAGATAAATAGGTACCACTTCGGTGAGAAGGTAACAGCATTCCACGCGCCTTGGCATTTAGTCATGCCGGCCACATGACCATGGAAACGTCTTTGGACAGCACTGGCTCTTCGGCTTGGAAACGGAGATGAGCACCGCATCCCTAGAGTTGGATTCAACTGGCTTTTGAGCAAGGGAAACCTTTAATTTACTATTTCTATAAGGGATGAATTATTTGAAACCAAGTCACTATGTTAAGGGAGCTAACCAATAATTTAGATTTAGAATTTATAGAGCAACAACACATGTTCGTTTAGTAATTTTTTTAATTGAGTAAAAAAAAAGGTTGCCTGCACAAAGCCTTCTGAACTGAAGTAAAATAATTATTACTCATTAATTTACACCCCACCTTTTCCCCCAATGGGGACCCAAAGCAACTTACATTGTTCTTCTCTCCTGCATTTTATCCTCACAATAACTACAGAGTTATTCTTTATTTTGGGTTACTTGCAACTGGTCTTGTGAAGTACAAGTTCCCAATATTCCACGTCTAATCTCCAGATTAATAGCTGAATACAGATGGGCACAAACCTCATCACAAACCTAAATTCATGATGAAAATTGTGCGGTTCGTGGTTCGTGAGCTGAGGGTTGCGCAGTTGTGTCTGCAATGAACCTCTCATGAACCTCCATAGTTTTCACGGAGGTTAATATGGTTTGTGTCGGCAGTTCGTGCAGCAGACACGCTAGAGCCAATCAATTAACTGTCAAATACAACAGAGGGGATGGACTTCTGCAGCCCTTTTGCAGCCCTGGAAACACCAATTGTGGCCTCCAAAGCTTGACAGGCAATGCTGGCTGCCAACAAGAGAGCTCCCATTCTGCTCCATGGGAGCAGAATGGAGATATACCCCCCAAGCTCACACTCAGCTGTTTTTATTTTCCAGCAGGCAGTTAGGCAGAGAGTTGGGGGTGTTTGGTGCTTACTCAGGGCTCTGAGACACCCGTTCCTCTGCTCAAGCCGAGCAGAGGGGCTCAGCCAGTGGGTTCCTCGGCTAAGGACCCACACTCTTCAGTGGGAATTTTGAATCTTCAATTTCGCCCTCCCCACTCGGATCCTCAGATTCTCGACTTCCGTGCCTCTGGCACCCCCCCCCCCCCACGGCTTCACCTCCTCCGCTGCCCTTGCCGGTCCCCTTGGTTCCTCAATTCCCCGCCTTCCCTGCCTCTGGCCCCCCCCCCCCCACAGCTTAACATCATCAGCTGCCCTTGCTGTGCCTGCCCCTTATTTCGGTTTTCCAACTTTCCAACCCCTCCTGCCCTAGGCCTCTTGTTAGATCCCCCCTTTCATTTATTTATTTATTTATTTATTTATTTATTTCCTTCCATTTACATCCCGCCCTCCCCGCAAAGCAGGCTCAGGGCAGGTTCCAACCTATGATAATCTGCTGAGTGCAGATTTACAACACAAAAACAAACCAATAAAATACATACAATACATACAATAAAATAAGTGCAACACTAGAGACTTTAAAATAAATTACACCTCAACAGACACATAACAGCAACTCATTGGGGGGAGGCCAGATTGAGTTGGATACCTGCTGCCTCACCTGAAGGCCTAGTGAAAGAGCTCTGTCTTATAGCCCCTGCAGGACTGTAAAAGCTCTCACAGAGGCCTAATTTCTGACAGAAGCTCATTCCACCAGACAGGGGCCAGGGCCTTTTTGGCAAGTCAGATATCCCTAGTGCCAGGGACTGTCAGCAGATGCTGATTCAAAGAGTGTAATGTCCTCTGGGGCTCATAGGGGGAGAGGCGGTCTTGAAGATATGCAGGGCCCTGGCCATATAGGGCTTTTAAGTAAGAACCAGCACCTTGAAACAGATTCGGTAATCAATAGGCAGTCAATGCAGTTTGTACAGGGCCAGGTGGATGTGACCCCCGCGCAGGCAGTGATATCGATACCCGTGATGTTGTGTTCTTCCCCAGCTGCAATTTCCAGAACAGAGTCAAGGGCAGCCCCACGTGGAGAGAATTACAATAATCTAACCTGGAAGTATCCATTGCATGGATCACTGCAGCCAGGTCACGAGGGGTGAGCTATGGGACCAACTGCCTGACCTGCTACGGATGGGAAAAGGCTGATCCGGCTGTGGCAGTGAGCTGGGCCTCTATAGACAGTGAGGCATCCAGGAACACTCCCAGGCTCTTTACCTTCAGCGCCGGTACCAACTGGGATCCACCAAAGGCTGGGAGCCTGATGCCAACCTCGACCCCCCACAGCCCACGTTCAGGACCTCCATCTTCAATGGATTCAACTTCAGTCTGCTCTGCTATAACCAACCAGCCACAGCCTGTAACGCCCTGTCCAGATGTTTGGGGGCAGAGTCTGGGTGGCGGTCCATGAGCAGATACTGGGTGCCATCAGCATACTGACGACAGCCCAGCCCATATCTCTGAATGATCTGGGCAAGGGGGCGCGTATAGATATTAAATAGAATTGGGGAGAGAATCACACCCCGCGGCACCCCAGATTCAAGTGGGTGTCATCAATACAGCTTTCTCCCCCCCCCCAGTTGCAAAAAAAAAAAAAAAGCTTTCTACTAACTCAGCCTAGCCCATATGATGGATTGATAATGGCTGACCTGACCACCTGGATCCATGTCACAGTAACATTCAGACTAGACTACTGTAATGCACTGTATGTTGGTCTCCCCTCAAAGTCAACTTGGAAACGCCAACTGGGCCAGAATGCTATGGCTCAGCTATTAGCAGGAGCGAGATGAAACATGGAGCTGCGGTGGCTCAAGTGGTTAAGACGCTGAACTGCAGGCTGTGGAAAGTCGGTAGTTCAGCAGTTCAAGACCCGAGTGTGCCGCATGACGAAGTGAGCTCCCGTCTCTAGTTCCAGCTCCTGCCAACCTAGCAGTTCGAAAGCAAGAAATTGCAAGTAGATAAATAGGTACCACTTCGGTGGGAAGGTAACAGCATTACGTGCGCCTTGGTGTTTAGTCATGCCGGCCACATGACCACGGAAACATCTTCGGACAGCGCTGGCTCTTCAGCTTTGAAACGGAGATGAGCACCGCAACCCTAGAGTTGGATTCGACTGGCTTTCGAGCAAGGGAATCTTTACCTTTACCTTTAGATGAAACATGCATATTACTTCTATTCTGCAGACTCTATATTGGCTGCCCATCAGTTACAGGGCTTGGTTTAAGGGAATATCAACCCCTTCCTAGCTACTGCCAATGACAGCCAGGAATGTGGTATATCACAGAAACCATAGAACAGTGATGGTCTATATAGTAAATTCTTATAGATATGAAAGCCAGGATAAAATTCATTAAATACAAGCTGTTTTCAACAGTATTCCATTGCTCATTGCAAGCATAAGATGCATTCTGGCCCTTAACTATGTGGCGCTTCTAAAGGACATAGCTAAAAATTCCCTGAGGGAACCCCCCCCCGAAACTAACTGAAATCATATGAAAACTGAAAAAGCACTAACCTTCACGCACTCCGTTTCATTGAAGGGTGGGCAGCTGACGGAAGATGTAATTAGTACAGGTCCAACCGGTGTGTGTGTGCAGTCGTATCTGACACAGTTCGAAACCCAGCTTGTACCCGGCTGTTCAAATATTTAAGATAATCAGAAACACAAGCACCAGAATTGGCAGAAATATAAGAAAAGCTGGGTTTAAAGCAAGACCATGTTCAAATGTTTACACTGAGGGAGCAGTTGTTATCTTCTCTAAGGTGCAATGTACCAGATATTGTTTTTCTCTTAGACACCAGGTTTCCAGACACATCCTTGAAGTGATGGAGTACTGCAGCTGCAGTTCTCAAACTACTTATTTCTGTATGGTCTTAGCACACTGATCGCTGTAGTTCAGTATACTAATATGAGAAGCAAATACTATTCAGAGTATTACTGGTTCTCATCTTTTCCTAATCTATCTCTTGTGAAGCTGAAATAGTAATATCCAGGGCTTTTTTTGTAGAAAAAGCCCAGCAGGAACTCATTAGCATAATAGGCCATACCCAACAGCAGGAACTCATTAGCGTATTAGGCCACACCCCTGACAGCACAGCTCATTTGCATATTAGGCCACACCCCATGTTACCAGAAGTGTGGTCATCCAGCCACACTCACCTTTTGCTTCTTATTCTCTTTACCTTGTTTGTTTTCAAAACCCAGGGCTTTTTGCATGTTAGGCCACACACCCCTAATTGTAGCCAATCCGAATGAGTTTCTGCCGTTGGGTGTGGCCTATTATGCTAATGAGTTCCTGCTGGGCATGGCCAACTTGGGAGCCAGCCGGAACTCCATTCCTGTGCGTTCCTGCCCAAAAATAGCCCTGGTAATATCCCAGAACTTCTGCCATACCTAGACAAAAAGGAGTTTTATACCATCTATACCAACAGATTGATTGAAGCATAAACTTCTGTGGCCTGTAAATATTTCTAGTATTCCACCTTCATCAGGCTGGCTGGCTCATAGGAAATATGTGGGGTCTTTACAGCAAGTATTCAACTTCTAGTGGTGCAACCATCATGCAAGAAATGTATAAATATATGCAGGGGTCATTTCACAGAAAAAGAGGTGCAAGAGCTCATTAGCATAACATATTAGCATGACTTATTTGCATATGCAAATAACTTATTTGCATACCGGAAGTGTGTCCGAAGGCAACACCCACCACTCAGGCTCCACTGGATTATTTTGGATTGCCTGCCCAAAAATAGCCCTGGTAATATCCCAGAACTTCTGCCATACCTAGACAAAAAGGAGTTTTATACCATCTATACCAACAGATTGATTGAAGCATAAACTTCTGTGGCCTGTAAATATTTCTAGTATTCCACCTTCATCAGGCTGGCTGGCTCATAGGAAATATGTGGGGTCTTTACAGCAAGTATTCAACTTCTAGTGGTGCAACCATCATGCAAGAAATGTATACATATATGTTTCCAAAGTACTTCCTTAATTCTTAATTCCTATACTCAATGCACAGAAAACCAGAAAAACTACATTTACCAATTTACCTTAAAATGTGAAACTGTTCCATTGCTGAAAGAGTGAACACAAGACACATTCTTGCATTGTCCACAGCAGGTTGTTAAATCTTTTGGGGGTTCATACATCTGGTTCTACAACAAGAAATCTTAGAATGTTACTCCAACTATAGGTTAAATCAAGACTCAGTATTACAACTGTGGCTTGGATCCCATGGTAAACCTCCACTAGTGGAAGGGATTTCCATTAGAAGAATGGCAGTTCCTTCCCTCCTCCCCTCACTGCAGTCCAAAACAATCCCCAAGATGCTGTTCATGGAGGACAGGAGGCCCCACAGCAGAAGCCTGGCAGAGGAGCTAGAAGTCTACAGTAGGAGGGGGAAATGGCAACAATCAGTTGTCTTCCATTAGCAGGAATTTTCCACAGGATCTCAGCCATGTTATATCATGACATCAGGCTTGGTCACAGAGAAACTTATGAAAACATCAAGTCATACTATTATGTTAAATACATTATTGTATTACTAGTACAGTGTACAGTACTGGCTAGGACTTAAGAGTTCCATGCCAACTCTTCCCAGAAATGCGTGCTTCTCTAATTGATTATTTTTTGTTGTGCACAAATTCCTTTCCTTTCCTTTGTCCCTTAGAAGCTCCTTGATACATAGATCTTGAGCAGTTTAAATTGGTTCTTTAAAGGACATAAGGACCAGGGCTATTTTTGGGCAGGAAGGGACATAAGGACCAGGGCATTTTTGGGCAGGAACGCACAGGAACGGAGTTCCGGCTGGCTTCTGGGTTGGCCACACCCAGCAGGAACACATTAGCATAACAGGCCACACCCAACAGCAGAAACTCATTGGGATTGGCTACATTAGGGGTGTGTGGCCTAACATGCAAAAGAGTTCCTGCTACAAAAAAGCCCTGGGTTTTGACAACAAACAAGGTAAACAGAATAAGAAGCAAAAGGTGGGTGTGGCTGGATGAGCACACTTCTGGTAACATGGGGGTGTGGCCTAATATGCTAATGAGCTGTGCTGTCAAGGGTGTGGCCTAATATGCTAATGAGTTTCTGCTGTTGGGTGTGGCCTATTATGCTAATGAGTTCCTGCTGGGCTTTTTCTACAAAAAGAGCCCTGATAAGGACTGAAATAAATGTCGCAACTGCCAGTGTAGCTTTAGGATCTCTGTCACTCAATAAAAAGGGCATTGCCTCGGACAGAGATAATCCATGCCAATCAATTAAAAGAGGAGTAATGTAACACAATCTAAGAACCTCATAAAAGGGACATTCCAATAAGAGATGTGCTAGACAGTCACTTGAAACAGAGGAACACAAACAGGTCCTATCTGAATAAGGTCACTTAATATATCCACCTTTCATAACCACAGAAGGGTTGACATTTAATCTGACAAGAAAAAAAAACTCTTTAAAGGCATGGGATTGTCAAAAAATAATTATATGATGACAAACATCTCGGAGGAAGAATACCAAAAAAAAATGAAATAAGTAAATGCGACAAGTTCAAATGACCAAGCCAGCATAAATAATCTCTTTAATACTTTATTACGGTAAAAGCCTCCAAATTCCTGAGTTCACTAATCATATCTGACAGCACAGTTCATTAGCATATTAGGCCACACCCCCATGTCTTCCCTTGACTTGCCCAGTTGCCCCACGGCTGCGGGATGCCTGGCAAGCTGGCCCTTAAATGTCTCCCCGATCCTTCCAGGGCCCCCCCCGGCCTGCCTGCTTCGGAGTCGCGGGGGGGGGGTTTGCTCTCCAGGCCTTCCCTCTGTAGCTACGAGCACAGACGTTTTAGCTGTAGTGGGCGTGGCCAACTCTGAAGCCAGCCGGAACTCCGTTCCTGTGCGTTCCTGCCCAAAAATAGCCCTGATTTTGCCAATGTGTTTTCCATTGCCACGAGAATCCTTTTTCCATGTAGGAGCACTGAAAAAGATTTTAGTGCAAACCTGATTCCTCTGGTTTCTAGCAGATTAATAGGTTCGGAGGATTTCCCTGGTGACCAAAGCCAGTACACTGAGACCTCCCTAATGTGAGCGCCCCATCCCATCAGGGAGGCATCGGTAAAAATTTGAATGTCAAAGTCCTGGGGCCCAAAGTCCACCCCCTTGGACAGAATGGCTTTGTCAGACCACCAAGCCAAGGTCCAAATGGTTGATCTGGAGATGGACAGCATATGGGACTCAGTCAGGAGGGTGGAGCACTCTCAGCAGCTAGAAAGCTCTAGAAACGTTAAAAGATTCTCTCCGATGCCGGCCTGCACATGTGCAGTCTTATGTGGGACTGCACAGAAGCCACGAAGATGAACTCACAGTTTAGCTTCCGAACTTCTTACCGATTTGCACCTTGCCGCACAATCTACAGAGGAGATATTTATCCGGAAGTATTTGGTAACAGGATCAATGACATTTGTGCAATAGGAAGTGTAACAAACGCCATCAGGTGTGTGTTCAACAATGGATTGTCCTGGAAGCAGAACGCCTCTCTCGTTGTTCAGGCATACTTTGTCTCTCACTGTAACACATTTCCAAAAAAAAAAAAAGACAGAAAGTAGAATTAAAATTGATTACAATTGCTCTTTCAGGACAAAGTCAACGAATTGGGTCCTAACATAATACTTTCAAACCTTCACAAGAACCATGAGAAACGAAAGTAATATCACTGCCATTTTGTTGGATTGAACCAATGACTTCATGGACTCATCCAGTAAAAAAGTATCTACAAAGATTTTTAAAGGTTTTTGAGAACAGTGACTGAATAAGGGAAGAAGTTATAGTCTCACTGAAATGGCTAAAGTAACATGCCCTGGATTCCCACATGTTGACACATAGAGGAATTTCACATTACCCAGTTTCACCCGGTTTCAAGCTAGTAATGATCCGTTTTAAAGTGAACCGGTACAGGGCTGCCATTTCACACAGGGCTTTCCCCTTCCGGTAAAGAGCTGGATCTGAAGCGGTTTGCCATTTTAGACTGCACCGCTTTTTCCCGCTTTCCCCCGGGCGTTTTTCGCCTGTGCGGGCGATCCCTGGCTTTTTTTTTAACGTTCGCTTTAGAGCGCTATAGCAGTATAACAAAACACTCCATGCATTCCAATGGGATTGATATAATGCTATTCCGCTATAGCGCTATAGAGCTATAATGCTATAAAGCAAACCATAAAAAAAAAGCCGGAGGTCGCCTGCGTGGGCGAAAAACGGTGGGAAAAAAGCGTATCGGAACCAGGAGAGGGAACTGAAGACTACTTGGAAGCGGTTGACAGGTAAAATGCTTCAGTCCCGATTCCTAAACGGGACAGAAGCGTTTGTGTATGAAATGGCAAATATATTCCGGAAGGGAACCGGTTCTCAAACGCGTTCTGTCTGAAATAACAGACCAGAAACCATTTGAGAACCGTTCCTCTTCCGGAATATATTGCCTGTCTGAAATTCCTCATAGATTTGAATACTATATACCCACTATACTGTCCTTTGGTCTTTTAAGCCACCTGCAAACCTCATATAAAATAAAAATATGAAACCTTGTGGCTTAACTGGGGCATCTTACCATTCAATTTCTGAGTAGAAAGAGAACTCCTAAAAAAATATAAATGATCTGGGTACCTTAAAAACACCTTGTCTACTTACAACATTTGTACTTAGTGCAGTGACAAACATTTTCTGTGCTGTTCTGGAATTGTTCATCTATAACCAGCTTCTCTCCCTGTTAATAGATGAAAAACAGTGCCAATGTATTTAACTCAAAAGGAAGACAACCCTGAATGTACAATGACCCCTGCCCCACAATGTTACACACAAAAAGGGTTTTATTACTGGACAGAACTGTAACTTCTATGCAAATTTAAGATTTCCTCCTCTTTTTTATGACTTTCTCCCTCTCCCTACCTTCCTTTGCCTTCCATGTTCAAATTACCACTCCGCCATGGAAGCTTGCAGGGTGACATTGAGTCAGTCTCTCTCTGTTAGTGTAACCTACCTTACAGGGTTGCTGCTGTGAAGATAAAACTGACAGAATGTAAGTCACTCTGGGACTGCATGGGTGAAAAGCAGGATACAAATATCTAAATAAATAAATGTTCTCTGTGCAATTTCTTTTCCACCATCTAGCAATCACCCTCCATAAGCCTTCCACCTTCCTCTCTCAATTCCATTAGCTTATTTGCTCTCACCAAAACATGGCTGTGTCTCTCCTTCTGCTACTGCCACTGTGGAGGTCTCTCTTAGGGCTGCCAAGTCCCCCCGGGGGACGGGGAAACCCCTGCCCCAGAGGCCCGTTCCCCGCCACCGGCGATCGGGCCCCGGGGGGAACCCCACCCCGGCATGCACGTCACCAGGAAGTGACGTGCGTGCAGCGCCCGCATAGGACGCCGGACGGGAGTCCCCCGCTCCCAACGATTTTCGACTTGGCATCCCTAGTTTCTCCCCTCACTCACCTTAGCATGAACGCCCTGATAGTGATGGTAGACTTTCCTCTACCTCTCACTCTCACTTTCCTCTGCTCTCACTCTCCACTCACAACATCACTCACCAACCAAAAAAACAGGCCTGGTTTATCTTTCACTTTTGTCCCTGTAGCTTGCTACAGTCAGTCTGTTGCTAAGTCACTTTTCTCCTCAGTGAAGACTCTTTTATTGTCTTGACTATTGCAGCTTCATCCTTTCTGTTCTTCCATACTCATGGAGAGCCAGTTTGGTGTCGTGGTTAAGTGCACGGACTCTAATCTGGGAGAACCGGGTTTGATTCCCCACTCCTCCACTTGCACCTGGCTGGATGACCTTGGGCAAGACGTAGTTCTGCTAAGAGCTGTTCTTGGAAAAGAGCAGTTCCTGTCAGAGCTCTCTCAGCCCCACCTACCTCACAGGGTGTCTGTTGTGGGGAGGGGAAGGGAAAGGCGTTTGTAAGCCTCTCTGAGACTCCCTTGGGTAGTGAAGGGCGGGGTAGAAATCCAATCTCTTCTTCTTCTACCTCACAGGGTGTCTGTTGTGGGGAGGGGAAGGGAAAGGAGTTTGTAAGCCCCTCTGAGACTCCCTTGGGTAGTGAAGGGTGGGGTATCAATTGTATCTCTTCTTCTTTTACCTCACAGGGTGTCTGTTGTGGGGAGGGGAAGGGAAATGAGTTTGTAAGCCGCTCTGACACCTTCGGGTAGTGAAGGGCAGGGTATAAATCCAATCTCTTCTCTCTTCTCTTCTCATGATTCAACCCCCTCATCTCTATTGAGCATTCAGAAACAAAATTCCTTAACTTCTCATTAAGCCCAAAATTCTGGGCTTAAATCCCTAAACTGAATTCTGTCCACTCCCAGAAACAGCACACAAAATCTCCCTCCATTCTCTTGCTTCTCTGTCTCTCTGCCTTACAGGCCCTGCAGAATTACATCAGATCCCGCAGGGCCCTGATGTTGTTCACAGCCAGGACCGAAAAAGCCCTGGCCCTCATCAAAAACAGCTGGACCTCCCTAGGGCTGGGGATTGTTGGAAATGTATGTATTTACAAGGTCTGACAATCCAGTCATTATAGGGTTAACTTGTTTGCCTAGTATTGCTATTGTTTAGACTGACCTGGGAGGGATACCTGGCACTGAGCCAATGGGGAATTAGCCCGGGAAAAGTAGCTTCTATTGTGATACAGATTGGTTGTTTGTTTTCAGGTGACTTCCTTTCTAGGGGTCGAGAAGAAGGACAGATTCTCCATTATCTCTGTGTTAGTGTTGAACTATAGGCAGCTTAGAAAATGTAGCTGTTAGATGTTCTGCTTATTTTGTAGTTTCCCCGTGTACCTTTACCCTTAGAAATAAAGGTTTTTAAAAGCAAAGAAATCTCTTCTTTCCAATAGAGCAAGATCCATTGATACTCTGAGTATTTTAAATACTTTTGACTATTTTTACAACAGGGATCACCACCAAGTTGTTATCTGTTGATCTGAGCATTCTTCTGGAGACATATTAGAGGAGGTAGTCCTGAAGATATGTGGGTCCCTGAAGGATTTTGGGAACTCAGTTGTATGCTCCTGCCTTCTAAACTTTACAAGCTGCTGAAACTCAGAAATCTATGTTTGAGTGTTTAATCAGAAACTGAAAATAAAGCCTTGCTCCTTAAAGTTTTAAAGACCTTGTTTAATAGCAGAAACATTTACTTGTTTGCAACAAATTATCTGGTGTTTATTTAAATACAAAGTTACCTCAGTTTTGTTATATTTACCTCATACATCCTACACCTAATTCCACCTGATCTTTTTCTCCTCCAAGATAAAGAAAGCATTTTATTCTGAACTTTCAAAAGCCTCTCATGTGCCATTTCAAAAGCAGAATATAAGAAGGTGATATTGTCTTTTCCCTTGGTTCCCTGGGCTGGGCCAGCATGCATTCATTAAATAAAGCGACTGGGTGGGACAGCCACAAGCAAACAAATAAGAAGAAAACAAAGGGGCTGCTCAGTGAAAAATAAGGCAGACTGGAAAATTGTACGTATGAGGGAGGGAAGAGGGTGAGATCCTTGTAGTGATCATCATAATTCATATTTTATAGCTGAGAAACTGTAAAGCTTCAGGAATAGTAATTGGCCCAGGAATATCGAGTTAATCCATGACTGAGGACCATGAGCATGGATTTGTCTTTTTGCACTCTATCAAGCACTTAAACACTTGCAAAATTTATTCCAGCAGAAGATTTCATGTAAGAGCACACTTTACCATATGCACTGAAGTGTACATCCTTTAGGTCGATGCTTGAAAGACAGTGGGTGGGTTACAAAGAAAGTCTAGCTTAATATAAGATTCAATTAAAAAGAGTAATCGCTTCATTCACAGTGGGTCAGGGTCACACCTTACTGTTATTAGATAGGCAATTTAGGATTGATAAAATCTAATGCAAGATAAATATATATAATAGGAATGTATACAGATACAGCTAAACTAATTGATTGTCATAAGGGCTATGTTGTGTAAAATATTACCACCTAAAATGAATGAGGAATCACAGGTCCCTGTTAAAATGGGAGAAGGGAGATGTCAATAGTCTTGAATTTGTTAATGAATTCTAATTCAACAATTTGGCACTAGATTCTGCCTTTGAAGTTCCTTTGTCAAAGAACAGTAACATTTAGATCAGTGACAGGATGCCCTGGAAGATTAAAATGTTCACCACCAGTTTCTATATATTGTGTTTATACAGCTTGCAGATGTTCATCATGCTGTAAGAATATCAGCAGGAGACCCACAAGAACTTGCAGATATTTTCCCTTTTCCCATTATTTCCTCTCCCAGAAAGTCCCCACAGCCTCTTCCTCTTCCTGCTTTCTTCTCTCCTTCCCACCCACCAGCCAACCTAATTTTATCTATCCCCAGTCTTCAGCTTGCCTTCTCTTTCTCCCCCCATGGCAGACTTTCTGCAGAAAACTTGTGTGTGTGATCAGCTGCAGGGTGGGAGTGGGCCCAGTTGCACAGTGCCTAGACGCAGCTGACCAGTGGGGAACCTGCAAGGACTTGTGGGGGGCTATCTCATTTCTTCTTGCGTTCCTCTCCCCACACTATTTCTTCTTTCTCTCTTCTTGGCAGCACCCATATGCTCACCTTTCCCTGCTTCCTTCTCTCCTTTGTAAGCCACTCTGAGACTCCGAGTGAAGGGCGGGGTATAAATTCAATCTCCTCCTCCCAGGGCTTTTTTGTAGAAAAAGCAGAGCAGGAACTCATTAGCATAATAGGCCACACCCAACATCAGGATCTCATTAGCATATCAGGCCACACCCCTGACAGCACAGCTCATTAGCACATTAGGCCGCATCCCCATGTTACCAGAAGTATAGTCATCCAGCCACACCCACCTTTTGCTTCTTATTCTGTTTACCTTGTTTGTTGTCAAAACCTAGAGCTTTTTTTGTAGCAGCAACTCCTTTGCATGTTAGGCCACACCCCTAACGTAGCCAATCCTAATGAGTTTCTGGTATTGGGTGTGGCCTGTTATGCTAAT
>NW_015174387.1:62878-77349 GCF_001447785.1 Gekko japonicus
TTGCGAGCACTCCACAGTCCTGCGGCGCGGCAAAGAAGTGGGGCGCGGGGCAAACGGGGTTGGGGGTTTTTTAAACTCAAATGTGCGCATGCTTCGTTGGGTGCTTGTGCGCATCCGTGGAGACTTTGAAAAAAACCCCTTTTCCGAGGGGACATGGGCGGGCGCCGGAACTACCACCGGAAACGCGATCAGATGCCCGCCCTTGCCCCGTGGTTTCAGGAAACTAGTACCTCCGAGGTACTAGTTTTTTACTGCGCATCTTCCGCGGGAAGCCTCGGGTTCGCCACGGGAGCTCGACGCTTCCCAGATGTGGCGGTGAGATTGCACCCGGAAAATCCGCCTATCTTCCATCCCTCTAGCGTGCCTAATGCTCCGTGTGACCGCAGCCTAGGTTCAACAGTGTACACTCTACATCAGGGCTGGCCAAACTGTGGCTCGGGAGCCACATGCAGCTCTTTCACACATATTGTGTGGCTCCTGCCAGGGCACCTGGGGAAGCAAAGGGGAGGCATGCCTCCCCAATTGGTCTACCCTTCCCCAGCCAGTGTTCTGCTCCCTGGGTAGGCTTGAGGTGATGGGGAGCAGAGAAAGAAAGAAATCTTTAACTTTAAATGTGTTCTCAAAGGGCCACCCCCCCGCCGGCCGGCCTGGAGAAACCACTTATCTCTTTAAATCCTTTCTCAAAGCCACCTCTTCCTCCCTCCCACCCCCATCTATTTGCTCTCTCTCTCTCTCTCTCTCTCTCTCTCTCTCTCTCTCTCTCTCTCCACCTCTCCCTCCCTCCCTCCCCAATTCGTGGTTTGCAAAGTGATGTTTGCAAACTGAAGAACTGCCATGAACTTCCATGATTTTAAGGCAGTTCATGCAAAGCAGAAAGCAGGGGGTTAAATGGCTCCGAGCCATTTAAATGCCTGCTTTCTGCTCTTCACAAAAAAAAAAGCTGAGTGGCAGGAAGCAGAAAGCAGAGGTTTAAATAGCTCAGAGCCATTTAAACCCTTGCTTTATGCTCCCCACCACTTTTTCCAGAGAAACACCTGCAAAAAGCGGCAGAAAGCAGAGGTTTAAATAGCTCAGAGCCATTTAAACCCTTGCTTTATGCTCCCCACCACTTTTTCCAGAGAAACTCATGCAAAAAGCAGCAGGAAGCAGAAAGCAGAGGTTTAAATGGCTCAGAGTCATTTAAGCCCCTGCTTTCTGCTGCTCAACTCTT
This sequence comes from Gekko japonicus, assembly GCF_001447785.1. Taxonomy (NCBI): domain Eukaryota; kingdom Metazoa; phylum Chordata; class Lepidosauria; order Squamata; family Gekkonidae; genus Gekko; species Gekko japonicus. The sequence continues at coordinate 64,089 of NW_015174387.1, forward strand.
TTTCATGAAGAGCTTGGAGCCATTTAACCTGCTGCTTTCTGCTGCCTTTGCTTTCAGTGGGGAGCAGAAAGCAGGGGGCAGAATAGCTCCAAGCCATTTAAACCACCTGCTTTTTGCTCCCCACTGCTGTTTTTGCAAGGAACAGAAAGCAGGGGTTTAAATGACCCCAATTTCTGCTCCCTGTGGCTTTTTATGTGGAAACCCCCTGCTTTCTGATCCCCCCAAAAAGCAGCAAGAAACAGAAAGTAGAAGGTTAAACCCCCGCTTTCTGCTCCCCAAGAAAAGTGGTGGGGAGCAAAAAGTAGGGATCACAATATGATACAAACCAGTTCAGCCACAAACCGAACTGCAAAAATGCAGTTTGTGCCCATCCCTAGTAATAAATAGATATAAAACATATTTCAAAACCAGCTGATGTTTCCACACAGGATGTGCTACACTGAGATAATTTAGTATTAACCTATCCTACCACATGGTTGTCTACAAAAAGACATTTTCAGACTGTTCTGCAGAATAGATTAACGACTGATATAGATGCTTTCAAATTATGGTGCTGGAAAAGACTCTTGAGAGTCCCTTGGACTGCAAGGAGATCAAATCAGTCAATATTAAAAGAAATCAACTCTGACTGTTCCCAGGAAGGCCGGATACTGAAGCTGAAGCTCAAATACTTTGGCCACCAAATAAGAAGGGAGCACTCACGGGAGAAGACCCTGATGCTGGGAAAGATTGAAGGTAAAAGAAGAAGGGGACGGCAAAGGATGAAATGGTTGGACAGTGTTCTAGATGCAAAGAACATGAAATTAAGCAAACTCTGGAGGACGGTGGAAGACAGGAGGGCCTGGCATGATGTGGTCCATGGGGTCGCAAAGAGTCAGACTCGACTGTACAACTGAACAACAAAAGCAACATTCAATAATTTTGTTAACTAATATTACCTTTTATATTATCGTATCATTAAAAGGAAGTTTTTAAAGTGTAGTTACCACATGTGCGATATGGACAGCACTTTTCCGGACTCCAAACTTCTACCAAGGACATACCTAACACACATTTGAATTCAGGACAACGGTAGGTTTCACAAACTGTACAGGAAGGAAGGGGAAAAAATGGTTTTAAACGACCTAGAAGACACTGAATTGTTGAAGCTGCTGACTAAGCGAGAATATCAGCAAACACATGTTCATCGTATATTCTATGTACACCTTTTATATTTAACTATTAAAGTTCTCCAATTTAATTTTCTCAAACTTTCAATTAATGTTCTAATGGCCATAGGTGGTACTGGATGAATAATACACACTCTTCAAAACCATATGTAAAATATAGGTAGTTGTTTTCCTATATTTTACATATGGCTGCTTTTAAAATGTATGCGGCAGATCAAAATTAATTCCCTTTAATGAGAATACAATGTCTTTAATTTACTTATAGATTGGGGGAGGGAGACCACTGCAAACTAACTAATAAAATCCCTAGAGAAACTCTTATGTCAACTTACCACACTGGTAAGTAGGGCAGCACCTATCAGTAGTATTGCCATCCACAGTAAGGACTTCTCCTTCCTGGCACTTTGGAATCTGATCAGAGCAAATACCACATGCTGAGAAAGGAAAAGATGCAAACTACTAAAAACCGGGAGTGCATGACACATCTTTTCAATACATTAAGCCCTGTCGCGATCAAATTCTTCACATTCTTTCCTGCCAGCATACAAATTCTTCCTAACAGTATGGAAGGTAAAGCAGAAATCAAATCACAAATCTTTCTTTATTAATTAAAATATTTATACTCCACCTTCTCTCTTGGCTCAAGGCAGCTTAATTGGTTTTAACTATTGAATCTTTTTTTCTGTTTTCTTGTCTTAGTGCCACGATCCAAATATATATGGAGAGAAATACTCTTTTATGCACATGGGAATCCCCTGCTGCTTGAGTAGAATATTTGGAGAAGGAAATGGGGAAATCTTGATGCAAATGGAAGTACATGGATGTACTGGAGCTACTGGATGTCAACCAGTACCCCCATTTTCTGATTTCATTGCTCATTTTAATCTCAGTATAAAATAAATTTCACATATAGTCTTGATGCAAATGGAAGTACATGAATGTACTGGAGCCACTGGATGTCTGACGTTTTCTGATTTCATTGCTCATTTAAATCTCAGTATAAAATAAATTTCACATATATTGTAACTCTTCTGATGCCACTCTGAACTCTTCTTGAATTTGCAGAGAAGCCAGAATCTTGGTAATGCACATATAGTACACAGAACCATGATGACAACAAACAAAACACTGGATTAGTCCAGGCCTGCCCCCCAAAGTGGCATTTGGAATACAACTGCCATTTGTCTCTATGCCTTTATAACAGCTGGGAGTTAAAAAAAAACCCACTTTTATTTAATTTCCACAAATGCAATATAAAATACTTGCAGGCATAGTCTGTTTTTATTACGCTTTTTTAAAAAAAACCAATACAGCTGTACTTGGTAAGGAACCATTGTCTAGTAATCCCTTCTGATTATCTTTCAGCCCCATTTCTGTATGTATCATGTAGTTCTGTTAGTACGGACGCTACCAGTTTAAACCAATTTTGACCATAAACCTTAATCATCTTACAGTATTGTCAGAATCTCATCCCAAGATACTTAAACTGCCTCTGTCCACTCAAATGTACAGAGACAGCCAGTGCTGTCTAATGGTTAGAGGGTTAGATTGAAAATGGGTTCCTATTCTGTTCATGAAGGCCCGTCAATTAACCTGATGATTGTTAGTAAGAACCGAATCTGACATACCACAGATGTAGGCCACACAGCAGCTGCCTTCCACATGAGAAGCAATCAGAGTTTGATCTGGTTGACAGTTTGGAATTTGTTCCATGGACTCACATTTTTCTGGATCACATTCTGAAACACACAGAATAGTCTTAGCCTTTGGAAGAGTACTGATATCCTATAGCCGTTTGCAATGAGACTGGGAATCAGCATTGGGGAGTATGGATGTAAGCATTAGTTCCCTGTATACGACAGATCAACAGCTCCCACAAAACACAAGCATAGGCTCTGCAATCTTATCTTGCCATAAACTATCAAAAAATATCCATTTGGGGTTAAGAATACTGCCAAGCCCTGGAGAATATTTGGTCACCCTTTTTTTACCTTGATCCCCACTCCCTTTACAACTGAATATGGTACAGAGTCAAACTAAAATTAACTGTTTGGGCTGGATGTAGACTATGAAAGGTGCCCTTCGGCCTCCTTTGAATGGAAGGGAATGTTTGAATCTAATTCTAAGTTTCTTAAGAGAAATCTTTTATCTTAGTGATAGTTTGAATAGGGCTGCCAAGTGGGGGCGGGTGGCGGGTAAACCCCCACTTTGGAGGCCCGATTTCCGACGCCGCGGAATCGGGCCCTGGGGGGGAACCCCACCCCTGCGTGCGCGTCATACACTTGGCAACCCTAAGTTTGAAAGTAATTCTATTTTTCACTAATCAAATAGTGCAGGACCTGAACTACAGTTCATATACTGAGAGTTGCAGATGGCTTGTGCAATTTCATTTATTCATTTGATACCTACCACAAGTATAATTGGGACAGCAAGAATCATCACGGTAATAAGTAGCTAGCTTCTCTAGACCTTTGCATTCAGGAATCAATGTTTCACAGAGGCTCTGATTACAAGCTTTTGAGAGAGGAGAGGAAGAAGTAAATAAAAACGAAGGAACTTGAATGCACTTGCTGTGCATCACGAAAAATCCCTAGTATGACAAACATTTAAATAATGATTTTTAAAAATCCAAAAAAAAGTTTCTTATTTCTACTGATATCAAATATTAGAACTCTATTAGGACAATATGAAAAGTGTTAGTTTGGCTCTGCAGTCTCTGCGGAACCTCATATGGATAAAACATCAGTAAGAAAGATGCACTTATAAGCCCAGTCAGAATGTTGGTTTTATTGACTGATCCGGTTCCGGGTTCGCCGACAGCAGAAAGCAGCGGGGAGTGTTCCCGCTCCAAACTGCTGACCCCCAGCTCTCTTGTGAAGGCAACGACACCCCAGGCCTCAGTGAGTACTCTCGGAGGGAGACTCACAGCAAGGAGCTTGCTTCGGGAAGAGAAGACGAGTGGCAGCCTGCTCTCCTACCTGAGAATCGCTCCGAGGCAGACGGCTGCGGCAGGGACACTCCAAGGCTTCTACATAGAGATGTAGTGGAATCCAGTCACAACAGACTTATGGCAACCCCCATAGAGTTTTCAAGGGAAGAGACTTTCAAAGGTGGTTTGCCATTGCCTGTCTCTGTGTCACAACCCTGGTATTCCCTGGAGATCTCCCATGCAAATACTCGCCAGGGGCAATCCTACTTAGCTGCCAAGATTGAGTTAGCCTGGGCTATCCAGGTCAGGACAAGAAAATATATCAGTAGGCTGCTGCTTTTATGAATTTTGAGTGATTACTGTGTTTTAATTTGTAAATCTGCATTAATCGCACAAACACCCACCCACACACATATACATCACACACACACACACACACGGGTCATTTCGTAGAAAAAGAGGTGCAGAAGCTCATTAGCATAGCTTATTAGCATAACTTATTTGCATATGTCACACCCCCTGACATCACCAGAAGTGTGTCAGAAGGCAACACCCACCGCTCAGGCTCCACTGGACGCTTTTGGATTGCTAGTTATTGGGGGGGGGCGTGCAGATCTGTCCTCACAGAGGAGGGAGAGCTTGTACTTAAATAAAACTTGGTCTTAAAGGTGCCACTGGACTGTTTTGGACTGCTAGCTATGGGGGGGGGATGCACAGATCTGCCCTCACAGAAGAGGGAGAGCTTGTACCTGAAGGTGGGCCGGGGGGGGGGCTCTGCAACTTTCCTGGTTGCTTCTTGCTCTGACTGAGGGCTGCTGGGAACAGGGGGTGGGGCTTGTTGCATGTGCCCACCCCCTGGGCTCCTTACTGCCGGAGCTCCGTTCCTGTGCACTCCCACAGGAAATGACCCCTGTGTATGTGTGTGTGTATATATATGTGTGTGTGTGTGTATGTATGTTGGTACCCGCACTGAGCCTACAATGCAGGAAGGGCGGGATATAAGTCTAATAAAATGAATGAATGAATGAATGAATAGTGTCAATTTATAGACTGCAAAATAGAGCAGGAACTTCAGCAAGGCTAACAAGTCTGCCACATCCTCCTACACAGATCATCCCAATTGCTCCCAGTTACTGCCCTTACTGATCCAGCCTGTAGACAACAAACACCCCTCTTTCTTTGTTCTCTGCCATCTCACCTCCTCTTTAGTGTTCCAAATTGTGAAAAACCCACATACTGCATTCAAAATTAGGTAAGTTAAGTAACTGTATATTTTTGAACAATGAAAAAATATTTTGGTATAAAGGAATGATGCTGATTAAGCTATTGTCATAACACGGTGAAAAATCAGATAAACCAGTAAGTACATCTCATTTATTACACATTACAGATACTTACTACAGACTTTCTGAGGACAGCAGGTCTGATCATCTGGTACAACTAAGGCCACTTCTCCAAAGTGCTGGCACTCAACGTGTTGACTAACCGAACAATTGTACTCTACAGGTATAATAGTCTCATTGTCAACACATCTGTACATGCAACATCCACGAAGGGAGGTTTTCCAAGTCTCACCCAACGCACGGGGCACTCCAGAGCTGTCTGTGCAAACTGAATTGTTGGGGAAAATGTATTAAAATATATATTGGTCTTTTTTATTCTGTGACAGAAAAGAAACATCAGTCATAGAGGAACAGTGTATTCAGAGTCAATACTTATCATGGAAAAGCACTGTTAATGTAGCAACTTTTCTGATTTATACTACTTCTTAATCTACGTCTTTCTGACATATGGCAGTTTCTATGAAATTCATAAATATCTGTGCACCCACCAAGAAATGTCTTACCAGAGAAAGCAAAGCTAGCAGGTAGATTGCGGACAGATCCCTAAACTGCAACATTTCAGAAGCAATGCCGTAGCTCATATTTCTGCTAGAAATTACATGCATATATACACAACTTTGTAATCTTGTGAGAAGTATCCCAGATTGGAAAAACCTGAATGTTCCTAATATTAATGTATCTGAATAGGCTCTCTGGTTGCAAACGATACAGCTCACAGGAATGATAGTTGGAGAACCAGTACAGGATTAGTGTCAGCTAATGTGCAAAATATTTACAATTAAAAACAAATCGTGGCAGATTAAGGGCCTGATCCAGAGATCTATGAGGGCAGCTGTGGGGAGTATGAACAATGCTGTGCATGAGAATCTCTCTGAATGTACAGATGCAAGAAACTGTGATCTCTGCCACTGCTGATTGTGTGTTAGAAAGGCAAAGGAAGGGTATATTTAGAATTAGTCACATGCGGTGTTCCCCCTAAACTGAGTTCGTGTGAGCTAGCTCACAGTTTTTTAGCCTCCAGCTCACACATTTTTGTCTTCGCTCAGGAAGGATGGCTCCAGAGCAAAATAATTTATGCAGTAGCCAAATCGCCCACTCACAGTTTTTTAGCCTCCAGCTCACACATTTTTGTCTTCGCTCAGGAAGGAGGGCTCCAGAGCAAAATAATTTACGCGGCAGCCAAATCGCTCGCTCACAACTTTAATGTCAGTAGCTCACGAAGAAGAATTTTTGCTCTCAAGACTCCACAGCTTAGAGGGAGCATTGGTCACATGTACGCAACTGATAGTTACTTTGAATGTCTTTTAGTGATGTGCACATAGTTCAGGGGCTTCCACGGGTGCTCTATGCAAGGTTTTTCCGGCACATACCACTCGACTTTATAGGTGAAAATACATCTACACAGAAAAACTTGTTTCATTTATGTATATATTAAATAAGCAGGATAATAATTTTTTGGTCATTACATGATGAGCAGGGGTTGTTTCATAGAAAAAGAGCTAGGGGGACTCATTAGCATAACTCATCAGCATATGCCACACCCCCTGACATCACCGGAAGTGTGTCATAAGGCCACCCACCCTGCCCCCAACGGTCCCGGCCGCCGCCGGCGGCCTTGCAGCTCCACTGCCGAGCCCCGTGAGGGGCCCGGCGGTGGACCTGCAAGGCCGGCGGGAGTGCAAGGAAGACCCGACAAGGCTCTCCCTGGCCCCAGGCAGGCAGGGGTGGGGAGAGGCAGGGAGGAAGCAACTTACCCTCCCTCTTCTCCTGCCTCCTCCTGGCTGAATGAGGGCCGGAAGCGGGGCGGCCGGAAGCAGGGGGCGGGGCTTCGTCATGTGCCCCGCCCCCGTACCTCACCCGGGGGAACTGCGATCCCCTGCGATCCCCCCGAAATGACCTCTGTTGCAGAGGTAAATGTAAAAAAAAAAGGAGCAGCAGATCTACACCCACCACACTTCTCTTCTGGGATGCACAGAGCAGAATGAGCACGATGAAGGATGGTTCCTTCTGCACAGACACATCCCTCTGTGAGTATTAAACAAGAGTCTGAATCCTGAGGCGCTGGGTCCATATTCTGACAAGTAACTGGTGTATCACAGGCAGGTATACAAGCCTTATACAGAAAACCTTCTGGGCATGGAAATGCTAGTGAGAAAACACATCGAGAGATTCATGTACTGACATTCAAGGTTCAGCTACAAGCTGTATGCCAAAGCATAAGAAAACAGATACAGGCATCTCCATGCTTTATAAGCTTCCTCCTATGAAAAAAGCCTTTAAAAAAAGTACACTAACAAATATATTTAAGTTAAAATATTTTAAGCATAACGAACAAGTTAAGAAAAAAGGACTAGTGCACTTTTAGTTCTACCATCACTGCAGGGAGTTGCAAATAATTTATAAAAGGCAGCAAAATATACCTGCTCCTTTCTTCCCATTTATTAGACATACAAAGATTCTAAATTCTCTCTTGAATACTGTGGAGACCTTACAGCCCCAGAAGAGAATTCTAAGGACTTAAGTCTTTAAGCTTTGGTCTCTGATGAATGCTCAGAATTTCCCCCCAGCATATACGCACATGGTTTCTGCTGAATGTAAGTCGCCATTTTTGAAAATATCAGGAAAATTTGTAAAGACATGCAGGAGACCATAATCAAATCCCTGTTTCAAGCTATAGAAAGGACTACAGATTCTCATTAGGATGAAAAATGCATGCCTTGCCTTATGGACGATGCAATGTCTGTCATTATTTTCTAGTCTGAGCAGCCTCCAGATGGGAAAAAAACCACCATGGCTGCGATCATAAGTACAAAAGCAGCGTCAAAGGTGCGATTCCCACGCGGAGTAAAGGGGCGCGATCAGACAGCAACAACTGTCCAGCGTCCCGGAGTCATTGGCGGGGCATCTCGTTGTGCCGCAGGAGTATGGAAAAAAGCCACCGGGGAAAGGCTACTAGTATCCGGAACTGCAGGGTATGCGGGTGGTAGTCTGATCACGCAAATGCGCGTCATTTCGGCCCGGGGCAAATAGCCTCGCTTCCCGCCCACATTTTCTCACTCGTGACCGCAGCCCATGAAATGTATCTGAAACTTGCAAATGTTTCCCCTGAAGTCTGAAAGACTTGTGAACAACCAAGTATGGGGACAATCTAACTGCTCACTGTATTCTACCCCCTTTTCTCCTGAATGTGCTGCTGGTGTACAGGATTCCACCTTGCCAACCCTTTCCCCCTCTGTATGTGCTGAGCTACGCATACTCATTCTCGTGTGTGGGGCTTAGGGCTGCCAAGTGGGGTGGGAGGCGGGTAAACCCCTGCTTTGTAGGCCCGAGAAAGGAGGGAGTGCTATTGTTGTTCTTATTCATACAATTATTATAAAGTACAAAAGAAAAAAGACCACTGTGTGATTTACCTTAATTTAAAAACCATATGCTTAAGCACCAAGGCAGGTAACACTTCCTTAGCTCCCCTGCTTTACAGGAAGTTATGCAACAAGTCTATGAATGAGCTTGAATTTGAATTAGGTCTCTGATACTCACCTTCAAGACTTTGTCCCACAGATCACACTGCCTTTTCATCATCTGGCATTAACATATGTTTACTGGGGTCAAGGCAAACATAGAATCTGAACACAAAATACTTACGACAGTAATTGGAGCTCCTCCATTCTATGCAGATATTATAAAGGAGGGAGTGCTATTATTGTTCTTATTCATACAATCATTATAAAGTACAAAAGAAAAAACACCACTGTGCGATTTACCTTAATTTAAAAGCCATATGCTTAAGTACCAAGGCAGGTAACACTTCCTTAGCTCCCTTGATTTACAGGAAGTTATGCAACAAGTCTATGAAGGAGCTTGAATTAACATATGTTTACTGGGGTCAAGGCAAGCATAGAATCTGAACACAAAATACTTACGACAGTAATTGGAGCTCCTCCATTCTATGCAGATATTAAATTTGTTACACAAGGCCACATAGGCAGCCAGCGCTATACATGGATTTTGAATATACTCCGTATCCTGGACCCACAAATCACAAAAAGAATCTGGAGATACCTTAACACAAAAAAACACACAAATGTACTAATTTAAATTAGTCATAAATAATTAGAAAGAAGGCTACAAAATGTTCAGAGCTGGAGAGAACTGGTATAGTATAGTGCTTAAAATATTACACTATCTCAGGTATTCCCTTTTTGAATTTTACGTTTCCCAGAAATCCATTAGGCTGCTTTAGACAAGTCACTGTCTCTCAGTTTGCCCCCCCCCCGCACTTCATCTGTCATATGGGGATTATGATACTATTGACCTATTTTACAAGGTTACTGTTTGTTAAATAACTAAACACCGTAAGATATTATACAATTGCTGACTATAAACACGCCATAGGGACCAAACTAAATATTAATAGCAAATATAATTAACATCAAATCATCTTGATTACAAAAAAAAAGAACCAAAAACAAAACCAAGGATCTGAGAACTCAGTCTGTTTTGAACGGAAAAGAGCAGCAATACCAGCAGGCTTCAAGATTAGGGTCCTAGCATGCGGAAGGAAGGATTAATCCTTTCCCTCTCACCATTTTCACAATCTTAAAACTCCACTCCCCCAAGCTGCTACCAAGGGAAACATTCAGGTGTCCGCATAATTCCTGTAGGTCCATGCCCATGCACATTAGGGCTGGTTTTCCCTCTGACGATCGGGGCCACGCCCTCAACGTGATCGACGTCACGCGTCACTTCTGGTGACATGGTGGCGGCACGCGTGCGCACATCCATCTATGGCTCCCGGAGCCCGGCGAGGCTCCCCCGCCAACAAGATAAATAGACTTGACAACCCTAATGCACATACATAAGAGTGCGTCATGGAGTGCCCTGGTGTGATGTCAAAGAAGAGTTCTTTTCAGAGGAAGAGGAGCAGAACCCATCCCCAAGCCCTGCCTTGGCAGGCCCTTCCCATGAGTCTGGGGTCTCAGGACCTCCCCAAAGGGATCCTGAGCCAGCACTGACCCCACCCTCTGAGCCAGCAAGGCCCTCAGATCTGGAGGCTCCAGCATGAACCTGCCGGTGACCAGACCCACCTTGATCTCCCAAAGCACCCCAGGAGCAGAGGAGGTGAAGAGCTAGAGCTGAGGCATGGACCAGATGCAGGAGCCTCCCTTGTCATGGGGAAATGCTGGAAGAGGCTGATAAGTCATCACAGGAACTGGGTCCCAGTATTCATTATGACTAGAGGAGCTGAGTCAGCTTGCAGGGAAGAGCCAGTGGGAACCAGGAACACCTGTAGGGATACTCCCTATATAAGGCTGCAACCAGTGTGGGATCAACTTGTCTGCAGTCTTGCCGACTAACCTACTTGTTGCTGGACCTGCTTTGTAGCCATTCTTGTTACCTGACCTTGGACTGCCTTCTGACTTTGCCTTTGATTGTGCTATTGGACCACGGACTCTGATTTTTTGGAGTGTGACCTGAGAACCCCAGCTGTCAGACCCCATGGTTAATGGACCTTGCCTTATGCCTTGTGGCCAGGACAGGATGCACTCAAACACAGCGCAAAAGGCAGTCCATTCTGGAGTCCTAATTAATTGAAAAATCTGCATGTAGAATGGTCTCACTCGCTGAGCCATGGTCCCAAAACAAAAGGGGGTGGTGACTGACATTTTTAACAAATTATGGGAGATCCATTTGTAGATCTCTTTTGTCATGTTTCATTTTGCCATCAGTCCTCTATAATCCCAAGGGCTTTCCCACACAGCTGCTTCCTCCATAGATGGACCTGCAATCCTGATACTAAACCAAAAACAGAAGACAATAACACTACAAAAAATACCAGGTTGAGCATTCCAGTCATGCGAAACACCTCATTATGTTCCCTGAAAAATACTGTGTGATTGTTCTGAGGAATGTAGTTAGATGCCATGAGCACGGAATCAATATTTTTATAGCATAATTATTAATAAATTATTCAACTGCATTCTCCCCTGTCATGTCCATATATTTGTTTGGGGGCTTTTCGTTGTCATTCTAGCTTTCCAAAATTCTGTATGCTGCTTTCCCAGAGGGGCCGCTCCAGGACACCATCTTTGACACTTCACTATAAAAGCTGTTGTGCCAACATTACTCTTGGGATAGTAAACATCAGCTGTTAAAGTATTAAACAACTGGTGAAGAGTAGGCTTGCCAAGTCCCCCCGGGGGGGCGGGGAAATCCCCGCCCCAGAGGCCCGTTCCCCCAGCATGCCCGGCGTGGTCGCGTCACTTCCTAGTGACGTGGATGCGGCGCGCACGCACGCTCCAGGATCAACCCAGGAGTCCCCCGCTTCAGGACGAGGTACGACTTGGCAACCCTAGTGAAGTCAACAGACAACTCAAATGATGGGTTAAACCAAGACCCTTTCCCGGAGAAGGCTTTTCTCCCGAATTCACTAACAATTTGGACTGAGGAAGTTATGGGTGAAATACAACTCGTAGGACAATAATTCCCACTCCTAAACTATGACTGATAAAAAAATTCAATATTAAATAGAATTTCATCAGAAAATCAGAAGTTAACATACATAAGGATGGCAGCTGCTGAAAGTCTGGTTCAACAACATATTTAAACAAAATGAACAGTCCATGACAGAACAGTTTGTTTCACGGCTTCTTGGTTCTCCAACATACTTCAGTGTGTTTGGCACCTGCCAGCTATCTGCAAAGATAACTGAAGCATCCACAGAGCTTACAACAGTCCTGTTAGGTAGCATGAGGTCATTTGTTGAGGTTCCATCGCAGAAACCTGCACAAGACAACAGTCCATATATTAACACATTTTCATATAATCACTTTACCCTAATATATTAGGACTAAACTACATACTATGATTATATACAGAGGCTGCATGAAATACCCTTCATGATGTGAGCATACAAAATCACCACATTGTACTTTTGATTTGTTTAAGAAATTCCATAATAGCATTGTCTTCTAACAAACTTAAGAGCTTCATGTGGTTCTAAATTGTGATGATGTTCCATGTTCTATTGTCATCTAGAAAAAGCAGTCGCTTAGCAATTCTGACTCATGCAATTTCTGTTCTATCTTTCTAGAGCACAAGTAGCTGGAGGATAGTGCCAGCCTCTCATCAGGCTTACCATATGTACTAAATATTAATATTAAAAGTCTGCTTCATGTCCGTGTGTTGGCCTGGTGGATTTAATAATGGTGGTTCAATAAAACCATACAACCATTACAAACATTCAAAATACTCCAGAGCATAACAGAACTTGTGAGGAGGATCTTAGTTAGCAAGCTGGTGGTCCATTAAGTACTCACTTTAAGAACTTAAATAAGGACCAGCACTTTGAATTGTGCATGGAAACAAAAACCCCTCGTGGGGGAGGTGTTAGCCGGCGAACGGAAGGTTCGGCTCGCAAGATCAAAAGCCTAGAAGATCTCTTCGGCATCAAGAAGCCTGCAATGGGCCATTCCAGCCAGGCGGTGGCAGTATGGAGCTGCGACCCGAAGAGTCCTGGAGAGGAAGAGCTGACGTCATCCAGCCAAGCCAAGCCGAGTGGGAAGAATGCCGTCCGGACCACGTCTGAGTTGCAACTGAACAAATCACCATCGGCTGCAAAACGTGTGCCATGTAAAGATTATATGTGTTGTCCTCCCTTACCCCTATAAAGCATTGTTAGTCCCTTGTGAAATGAGTAACTGTAAATCGCTCAGAGCCAGCAGCTCTGCAAGGACTGAGCAATCAATAAATTGAAAGATGATGATGATGATGATGATGATGATGATGATGATGATGATGATTATTATTATTATTATTATTAT
>NW_015174387.1:77609-81191 GCF_001447785.1 Gekko japonicus
CTTCCTGTCAGCTTTCTTCATTGCTCAATTTTCACACCCATACATAGTAATTGGGTATACTATGGTATGAATTAATTTGATATTAGTTGCCAATGACACATCCTTACACATAAGAATATTTTCTAGCTCCACAATGGCTGCCCTTCCCAGTCTCAATCTCCTTCTGACTTCTTGGTAGCGATCTCTATTTTGGTTGATGATGAAGCCGAGGAATAGAAAATCTTTAACAATTCCAATTTTTCCATCATTAACCTTAAATTCATGTGATTCCCCTGTAGTCATTACTTTTGCCTTCTTGATGTTCAGCTGTAGTTCTGCTTTAGCATCTTCTGCTTTAACCTTCATCAGTAGTAGCTGTTTCAAGTCTTCACTAATTTCTGCCAGTAATGTGTCACCTGCACATCTCAAATTGTTAATTTTCCTTCCACCAATTTTCACTCTACCTTCATTTAAACCTAATCCACCTTTCCTTATATGTTCTGCACAGAGATTGAAGAGACAGGGAGATAAAATACATCCTTATCTGACAACTTGGCCATTTTGTTTCTTGGTATTCTGTTCGAACAATAGCCTCTTGTCCAGAGTATGAGCTGTGAACCAAAACAATCAGATGCTGTGGCATACCCATTTCTTTTAAAACTAGCCATAACTTTTCATGAAACACAAAGCCAAAAACTTTGCTTTAATCTATGAAATATTAAAGTGATTTTCTTTTGAAATTCTCTTGTATGTTCCAATAACCATTATAAATTTGCAATATGATCTCTAGTGTCTCTTCCTTTTCTGAATCCACCTTGAACATCTGGCATGTCTCATTCCATATATGGTAGCAGCCTTTGTTTTAAGATTCTGAGCATCACTTACTCACATGAGAAATTAATCTGATGGTCCAATAGTTGCTGCAGTCTTTGATGTCTCTTTTCTCAGAATTGGAATGTAAACTGAGCATTTCGAGTCTGTGGACCATTGTTTTGTTTTCTTTGTCGGCCTCTTCTTGTTAAGATTTTGATGAACATCATTTCTGTGGCTTGGAATACCTCAACTGACATCCCATCTACTCCTAGTGATTTGTTTCTTCTTATTGCTCTCAGTGCAGCTTTCACTTTCTAAAACTGTAGGTTCTTCCTCAAAAGAGTCTTCTTGGAAGGAATCTGTCATCCTTTTACCTCTTTTGTATAGTTCTTTGCTGTATTGCTCCCATCTTTGCTTCATTTTGTCTTGTTCAGTTAATGTATATCCATGTTGATCTTTCAGCATGCCTAACCATGCTTTAAATTTCACCTTGATTTCTTGGATGTTGTGGAGCAGATTGCTTCTTCATTTTTTCTTGTTCTCTTCGATTTCTTTACACTGTTCTCCTTTATATATATATATATTTATTTTTCAATTTTTTTCAATTTTTCAGTTTTTCACTCAACATATTCGTACCAATCTTATACATTTCATAACATAACATTCTTCTATCTTCTATAACATTGTCAGCTTTTAACTAGCCTCATCTTAGGTTAATTCTATCTTCTTTATCTTCAGCCAGTCGTATATTATTCCCCATCTGACCCAGAAGAGCTCTTCCCAAGGCTCTTTTTGTAGAAAAAGCCCAGCAGGAACTTATTAGCATAATAGGCCACACCCAACAGCAGACTCATTAGCATATTAGGCCACCCCCCTGGCAGAACAGCTCATTAGCACATTAGGCCGCACCCCCATGTTACCAGAAGTGTGGTCATCCAGCCACACCCACCTTTTGCTTGTTTTTATTGTGTCCAGTATCATGTTAAGTAAATATGTTTCTGGAGTTAACGGGATATTAATTTTTAGACAATCTAAGAATATTTTATATATTTTTTCCAAAAATTCTGGATTTTATCACATCTCCACCAAATGTGGAGATATGACCCTGTGTTTTTCCTGCATCTCCAACATATATTTGAGGCTCCCGGAAAGCACTTGGCAATTTTTTCTGGTGTCCAATGCCACCTATAATACATTTTATATATGTTATCCTTATAAGGTGTTGCTCTCATGTATTTTAATGTTTTCCATGTTTTTAACCAGTTATTCATTTCTATTGTATAACCCAACTCCTTCTCCCATGCTAACTTAGGTGTTTTTATTCCGTCTTCATTTAAGGAATCTTCTAAAAAAAATTTATACATCTTCTGAATCAATTTATCGCTCGATGAGAGCCAAATTTTGTCTAATTCGGTTTGCCTATTATAAAATCCTATTTTTTATCTTCCATATATCTTGATTTTAATATATTTTTCCCCACCAAGACAACTCTATTTTATGTTTTAATAGCATCTCATCCGATTTTAGAACAGTTTATTTTTTTAGTAAATTGCCGTATGTCTCTTTGATTTTCCCTAATATTAATCAAGGTTTAGCAAAAGCTTCTATGGGAGAGATCCACATTGGTATTTTCTTATAGTTATTATTTTTACTACGTTCCAGACCTTTATAAGTGCACTTCTAGTTATGTGTGTATGAAAATGTGAATGAATTTTGTCTTTACCATACCATAAGTACGCATGCCAGCCCATAGCCAAATCCGATCCCTATGAGCTATAATCTTCTAAGTAGTTTCCAAGTTTTGCTTGCTGTGGCGTCAGTAGTAGCAAGCAGTGGTTTCCACTAGCCCTTCAAACCAGGATTCCAAATAGGGAACAAACCATTGATTAGAATCCTGATTTGCAGGACCAGAACAGATCAGAGAGTGCCAGTTTAGATGTTACATCAAATTACCTTTTGCTGAAATTGACTAATAGTGGATGAGCAGAGAAGAAAAGGTGGAGGAGGGGTCTAGTGAACCCTAGGATCCGTAAAAGCTCTTTCAGGTAGTGAAGGGTTAATGTTTTGCTTTATTGTACTGAATGATGGTTTAATGATATGTCTGAATCCAGCCATTATCTCATTCTCTGTAAATCATAATTTCAGTCAAGCAATGTTAACTTAGATTAATTTAGATATACAAAATGTCCTTCATTTTTATCTCATTTTCTAACCTGCCTGAAGGTCTTTCGCCAAGCAAGAGCTAATACTCCAGCAATAGTGTTTCTGGATGAAATTGATTCTATCCTGGGTTCCCGATCTGTTGGTAAAACGGGGCACGGTGTCCAGGAGAGAGTTCTTTCTGTCCTCCTCACTGAATTGGATGGCATCGGACTTAAGGTCACCGAGAGAAGAGGAAATAAAGCAGAGTTGGATGCTGACTGTCAAGAACAGATTAAAAATGATAAAAAGGTAACTCTGTGTGTGAGCGTGTAGAAATGGCTACTTTTAAAAAATCATTTCCCTCTGTAGAGGAGCAACTTATTGTTCCCTAGTGCTGAAGCAGCTGTGGCATAAGCAGAACCTACAGTCCCAAAAAGCTACTAAAGCGTCTTCAGTGTAACAAGGCTGGCCCTGCCTCCAGCAGAGTTATACCCTTCTGAACCCATTGACTCCCGTGGTCTTAGAATATAACCCTGCTTCCAACTCTACTGTTCATATTTAGCTGTTTCAGTTTCTTTCTAAATTCCTTGCTTAATTATTACACTAACCGTGGTTTATGAATTCATGGCTGTAGTTTTTTAAACCAGG
>NW_015174387.1:81212-85959 GCF_001447785.1 Gekko japonicus
AGATTGAAGGTCAAAGAAGACAGGGATGGCAAAGGATGAGATGGTTAGACAGTGTCATAGATGCAACGAACATGAAGTTGAGCAAACTTCAGAGGACGGCGGAAGACTGGAAGGCCTGGCGTGATCTGGTCCATGGGGTCATGAAGAGTCGAACTCGACTGTGCAACTGAACAACAACAATAATCCCCAGGATAGCACTGGCCTTTTTTTTTTAACCCCCGGAGGGGTATTTTTATTATTTTTTCATAGACTACATAACTACAAAGAAACTTAAGGGGGGGGGACTATGATTATGGATAAAGGAAAGATACGCACACTAACTAAAAACTCAAGAGAGGGAGATCTCCTCCGTGTTAAACTAAATGGTAGTAATAAAAGTGTTAGTAGCACAATATACTTGTAGAGTTCTTGTTTTTCACAGCTTCTATATTAGTATGTTAGTTGTTACAACAGAGCTTTCTGAGCATATTCTTTACTTCAAAAGGTGATTTTCAAAGTCCTTCTGCCCTTACTTTGGTTTTCTATCTCTAAAGTCATATACAGCTCTCATTGCTCCTGCACCCATTTCAACCGCAGAGACCTCATCCATTACAGAGGTAGCAGAGTCACTTGATCTGATTTCTTCCTCTTTGGATTCTTCCCCCGATCCCAGCTGACGTCTCAAAAATTCCTTGGCTTTAAAAATGGAGTCAATCTTCTCTCTTTTATCGTTGATTTTGAAGATGACCCCTTCAGGAATTGCCCAATGATACTGAATTTCATTAGTTTGAAGAAAAGAGATTAGATCCTTGTAGCTTTTCCTCTTTTTTGAATTTCAAATGGAATGTCTTTTAAAGTCTTAATGGTTGTATTCCCCAATTTCAGTGAAGTTGCTGACGTTGCCTTTAATATAGCATCTCTGGTCTATCTTCTTGCAAATCTGACCACAATCTCTCCAGGCAGGCTATTTTTTTAAATATAATTGGAGTAAGCCTGGTAGGCTGTCTCCATATCTTTTACTGTTTCATCCACTGATAAGCCTGTTACTGGAGCAATAATCTCGCCCAGAGTCTTCTTCAGATCTTTTTCAGTTTCAGAAACTCCCTGGAATCTCAGAATCATGTTGGCATTTTCCATTTGCAGCTGTAACAAATGGTTTTCTTGGAGGTTTTGTTTTGTTTCCTTGTCTCCTTTTCTTCATTTTCTTGTTTGCGGTGCCCATCTCTGTGATTCTCTCATTCGCATGCTCCACTTTCTTTTCCGTTTCTGCCAGCTGGCACTGCTGTAAAGCGAAGTTTTGGTTTAACGAGGTCAGTTGCTGGTTAATACCATTGAGTTGCTCCATCATCGGCTTGAGTATATCCGCTAACATCTTCATGACGTATGCTCCCTCTTCCGGTCTAGGGCTCTGGCTGCCCGGTTTCGCTTTTAACTTTCTTCGGGAAGCCGCCGTTTTACAACCAGATGTTCTGGTCCTGGGTGCCACAATGGGCCCTGTGTGAGCCTGCCTGGATATACAGGCAGATGTAGTGGTGAGGTTTCGGACAGTTGTTGCAGTCAAAACCCATGGGTGACAAGGCACCACAGGGGCCACCAGGAGGACTGTAGCCTTCAATTGTTTTATTCTTCTCAGCACCTTTGGTATTATCAGAATAGGTGGGAAGGCATACAGTAGACCTGTCAGCCAGGGGGCAGTCAGGGTGTCCATCGCTTCCGCTCTGTTGTGATGGAACCTGGAGAAGAATCTGGGTAACTGGTTGTTCTGGTGTGGTGTCTTGAAATGTTCCAATATCGAAAGGAAGATCTTCTTGTTCAACGTCCACTCGCCAGGATGGATCATCTGTCTGCTGAGCCGGTCTGCCTTGGTGTTGTCCAGGCCCCTGATGTGTTCGGCTGTGATGGAGGCTAGATTCATCATCACTTCCTTGTGAAGAGAGGAAGACCTGGACCCCCCCCCCTCGGTAATTTATGTATGCCTTGGCCGATACGCTGTCCGTCCATGCAAGCATGTGACAGTTCTTCACTCTGTTGCCGTAGTGAAGAAGGGCTAAATGAATCGCTCTGAGCTCCAATACACTGATAGGTAAAAGGGATTCCCTGTGAGACAAATGTCTCTGTATTGGGAACTCGTTCAGAATTGCTCCCCAGCCTTGGAGGCTCACATCTGTAAACAATTGAAGTTTGCTGTTGTGGTAAAACTTCTTTCCCTGGCGAAGGTTGGCATCTTGCGTCCACCAACGTGGACATGGAGAAGGGTGTCTTGCTTCTCCATAATTTGTAGTTGATATGGATGAAGAAATGACTGAAGTGACTTTGTGTGTAGTCGGCCCCACTGGACTGTGTCCAGGTTGGAAATGAGAAGACCCATCACCTTGGCTAGGGCAAGAAGGGATGAGGACAGCTTCTCGATGATGAATTTCACCATTCCTCTAGGAGGAAAAGAGAGGAGCTCCTGGTGTCTATCAGCATCCCTAGATGTTCTAACCTCTGAGTTGGGGAGAGCGAACTCTTGGCTAGGTTGATTAGAAAGCTGTGTGTTTGAAGACAAAGAAATGTCTCCTGGATGTCCTGGAGAGCCTTATCTTTGGAGGAGGACCGAATGAGTAGATCATCTAGATATGGATGGACATGGATACCCTACCTCCTCAGATGTGCTATTGGATTGACTAACACCTTGGTGAAGATCCTTGGGGCGGTCGCGAGACCAAAGGGCATCGCTCTGAATTGCATGTGTTGGTTCCCCACACAGAACGCTAATGGTATAATGGTAGAATTGGGACATGCAGGTAAGCCTCTGTAAGGTCCAAGGAGGCAAGGAATTCTCCTGGTTGTAGTACTTCTGTGATGGACTCACTTGAGGATCTCCATGTGAAAATGTCTGAGACTGATAAACTTGTTGACAAATTTCAGATCTAGGATGGCTCTCCAGTTGCTGTTAAGTTTCTTGGGCACTGTGAAAAATATGGAGTAGACCCCATGACCCTTCTGATCATCTGGAATCAGTTCTACAGCCAGAATGTCTAGAAGGTGGCACACCGCTGCCAACATTATGGCTCGGTTCCTGAAATCCTTGTGAAGTGAGGAGATAGTTAACCGGTCTGGGGGAATCCTTAGAAATTCTATGGAGTAACCTTTGGAAACTACTTCTAAAGTCCAAGAGTCTGCTTAGGACTCTAGCCAGGTCATTTTGAAGTGAAGTAGTCTGCCCCCCACCAGGATGCTTTCTGAGTCATGCCTTAGTAATTTCGTTGTCGCTTCCCAGTTACTCAGTCCTGTTGGTGGTTTGTTTTCCAAAGTGGGATCCGGTAAAGGCCCTTATATAAGACTGTCTTGAGGGATTCCAGGAGCTTATTTTCTGGTCCTGCTTAGACTGGAAGGATGTGTTAGAAGAACGCAAGGAATGACTGGTAGAGCGTCTCCTATCCAGATGCCATATGTTCCTGGGCATGGCCTTCTTTTTGTCTCTAGTTTCTACCAGAATCCTTTCTAGATGGTCTCCAAACAGCTCCTCCCCTTGAAAAGGGTATGCCATCACAAAAGACTTGTACTGAAGGTCTGCAGGCCAGGCATGTAGCCAGATCCCCCTTCTAGCCACCACTGCCGAGGACATGGCCCTGGAAGAAAAGGTAAGAGCATCCAGAGCAGTGACTGTCATGAACGAGTATGCTTTTAATATTCTCGTTGCTCCTTCCAGTAGCCTTCTATTGTTCTCTGGCAGTAGTTGAATTAGTTTTCTAGACCTGGCTCTGGTGACAATTGATGCTGTAGTGGAGGCCTCGATGGCCATAGCTGTGGCTTCATGTGACCTTTTAAGGGCAACGTCTATTTTCTTGTCCAGGTTGTCTCAAACTGAGCCATGGCCATCCTCTGAGAGAAGACCAAAGGACTGAAGTGCTGTCACTGGAGCGTCCACCAGTGGGACCTGTGACATCTTGAGTGTTTACAAATGTAGTTTTAAATGTTTACAAGTTTTTCCTTATGATTTCTTTGAATAACAAGTTTTGAATTTATTGCATGTTTATGATATATATAATTGATATGTGTAGTGATAGTGTAGTCACATGATTGGGTTCATGCTTGTCTGCACCGAATGCTTGAAAGTTGCAATGGCAATTTGGCTTTTTCATAGGACAGAAGTTTTTGTTTTATTTTTGAAAGTCCATCCCCAACGATAGAGTAAATAGTTGGCATCTGGGTCTCTGTTCCTGTTCCAGAGATGAGAGATGACCAGACGAGCTACAGATGACATCGCTGAACCTGGCCTGCAGACTGATGATGTGTTCCTGTTGCTGTTTTCATGACCTCCTCGTCTGAAAGACTCTGATGTCATGAAGGGGGGGACTGTTAGGGAATAAAACTGATATTTGATTTATATTTGCTGCCAAACACTACATGGACTGTGCACACACACCCATAGGCTCAAAAAAAGCTATACAAATCACCTGTTGTGACATTACACAGAGAAGGTGACTGCTCTAAGCCTTGCATGTTAATGAGGTTTCAAATACACAGCTACCAGCCTGAGGGAGAAAGCACACATCGCCATTATTGTCAGCAGAAACAACAACTTAGGGAAAAGCAGCCCCCATTGATGAACTGTTGAAAGACACATATTCCACATCTCTGCTCTACATCTGAATCAACGTTTCCAGCCAGATGTACCTTTGATGACCAGGGAATGGCCAAGATTCATCTGCACATCAAGGAGATTCCTTGACGCCAAGCTTCCACACCTGACTAGATGTCATCCTTTGAGTTAGATCTAGAG
>NW_015174388.1:0-2574 GCF_001447785.1 Gekko japonicus
CGCAGACGCAATCTCAGCCGCATAGAAATGTTTAGAAAGGTAAAGGTCAGAATGAATCAGAGCCACTTACACATTTCCACCTCCTACAATGTATAGCTCTCCTATGCTTCTATCAGAGAAGCAGCAGGAGCGGTGAGCAAGTAGGCTTTCTCCCAACCTGACAAACTGTACTGAGGCCTAGATATACTAGGGCTACCCTATTTTGAAAAGCAAAAAAGAGGACATATTTCCTGGCTGATTACTTCAAACAAGTGATCACTATGACAAATCTCATTTTAAAAATCCCTACTATTTAGGCTGTGATAATTGCAACTAACTAGGAATGTTCCTAACCTTCCAACCCCAAAAGAAGGCATTTTAATCAGTTTCTTAAAAAGAGCCCAAAAGAGGACGGACACCAAAAAAAGGACATGCCCTCTAAAAAGAGGACATCTGGTAACCCTAAGATATACTCCTATATAATTTGCAGGAGAAAATGTAAACTTCAGACTACATTGCAAAATCTGCCCATCCTATTGTTGCAAGTGAAGAGAGGTCATGTGACATCAGAACTGTTTCCCCCTACGCATGCTATTCAACTCTTGCCACTCTTGATTCCACCTCCATACCTTCACCATGTTCTGTTTAAAAAGGTAAAGGTTTCCCTTGCTCGAAAGCCAGTCGAATCCAACTCTAGGGTGCGGTGCTCATCTACATTTCCAAGCTGAAGAGCCAGCGCTGTCTGAAGACGTTTCTGTGGTCATGTGGTTGGTGTGACTAGATGCCGAGGTGCACGGAACGCTGTTACCTTCCCACCAAAGTGGTACCTATTTATCTACTTGCAATTTCTTGCTTTCAAACTGCTAGGTTGGCAGGAGCTGGGACCAGAGACGGGAGCTCACTCTGTCATGTGGCACTCAGGTCTTGAACTGCTGAACTACCGACTGTCAGGTTCAACAGTCAAACAAATGGAGTACAGTCTTCCAAGAAGCATATACTTTATTGTCAGTACTATTGGTCAGGAACACAAGCACCGTTAGGAATGAGTAAAAAGGGAAAGCTTACTGAGATATACAGAGTTCAAACAACCCCCCCACCCCACCCGTGGGCCAATTGGCCTGATTCCCACGGGCGGGATGGAATAACCGATGCAGCTGAGCTGGGAAACGAAAACAGTTGATTAATATGAAGACACTACAACTAGACAGTGGTACAAGGTTACAGATAACCGGAGAAGCGAGACAGGGAAAGGAATGCGGCACCCAGTCGTACACAGGTCAGGCGGGTGCCCCCTCAGTCCATAAACAATACGGCAGCGTAGCTGACACCAACCTTCTGGTCTGCAGTTCAGTGTCTTAACCACAGAGCCGCTGCATGCAGCACCTTATGTCCTGCTTAGGGACCCAGTAGTTTCTTGGTTTGGGCCACCAGGTGTCAGAGCTGCTCCAGAAATCAAGAGTGGAGTCAAAAAACTTACTTGGACAAACCTAAGCCAGTGGAGTGTCATGCTGAAGAAGTAAATCCTGTAGATTTTACCAGGTTTTCACTGTCGCTCCAGGATGACAATTTAAAATAAACTAGTGAGGGCAGGAGTCTTTGTAAACTGTTCATCTAAGCCAGTGGTTCCTGTTGTGTATGAAATGGAATGTATAAATGTAAGAGCTTGAGTCTAGTTACAAGAATGCGCTTGGTACTATAATAATAAATCATAATATACAATAACAGAAAATAAGTAATATATATAGTGAATGTAGACGGTGGTCTCCGGAATGGTGTGCCGTTTCGACAATGATCTTCTTCTGAACAAGGATGTGTACCTTATCAAATACAACAATACAAGTCTCATTTAAAATTATATATAACAGTGTGCAAATATATAATATGAATAAGAATAAAAATAGTATGAAACCTTACATAAACTGTCTTTCAACAATTCATTTCTCTTGGTGACGTATTGAAAATATACTGCTGATTCTAAAAAGTACAACAATAGCTGTTACAATACATTTCCATTGTTATTTAATAACAATTACATCGCTCCACATACATATTAATATTTTAATTAATTAACATACATGTTAATATTTAAAATAATTGTAAAAACACTCACCACTTCATCATAAAGCTATGCTTACAGCTATGTTCTTCAATGGGCTATAATTGCTGAATGCCTTAGCAGGTGGATTCTATGTAGGCATTATATCCTGCTGGTCTGTTTTTTTCACACTGATCCTGTTACTACTCATACTACTCATACACAAGTACACAAATCACCAACTCCTAAGGCAATTATCCATACATATAGGTAAAATAAAATACACTAACCATTTATAAGTGTTCATAAGTAACATGTCAAATCCAGGGATGCATTCAAACCAAATGGATAAACAGTGTTTAATTTAAAAATCCAAAAGGCTTCTTGCCGCAAGAGTGTTTGTTGAATATCTCTTCTACAGTAATTGCTGGTCTGGATCACTTCTATAACTACAAATTTAAAATCATCATATCTATGACCCATTGAAATAAAATGGTCCATGAGGGGGGCTTCTGTATGCTTGTGTTTAATTTTGGACTTATGTTCCAAAATTCAGGTCT
>NW_015174388.1:4722-36653 GCF_001447785.1 Gekko japonicus
TAGCTGACATGTGGGCGTGGCTTGCCAAGCCCGGACTGTTTAAAAAGGAGCCTGTTGCTCCATAGTTTGTCTCGTTCTGGTTCTTCTGACTTCGTGTTCAATAAAGCTGTTATCACTGTTCACCTGCTGCCTCAAGTCTCGTATCTAACAGTTCCCAAACTGTTTTCCTTTTCAGAAAAAAAATTACTCAGTGCCTTTTCAGAAAAAAAATTACTCAGTGCCCCCCTGGAAATCTACCTTCAAGAAGTGGACAAAAAGATGCAGTGACAAATTTGCACATAGTAAAATGTTGTTGTAAATAAGACACTTTGAAGCTCAAAATCATAAAAGTATTTTATAAAATCAACCATAGTAACATTTGCATACACACACAAAATTAAGATAAAAAAGGATAATATAAAAATAAAAATCACAAATGACATTAAAAATAATCTTAATGAGAAAGATGAACCTGGTGCGCTGCTATCAATTTATTAATGTTTGGCTCTATTTTTGTCAGCAGCAATCTTAAATCACCGTGATTAGCTATTTGCAGCCAGTTTCTTTTTTTAGTTAACAGATTTGTGACTGCACTGAACCCATGTTCCACTAAATATGTTGAAGGAAATGCAATTAGAAACTTTTGTACTATAGCCCATAATCCAGGATAAGGTGATGGTATCTGCTTTTGCAGCCATCTTTGAATTTAAATTTCAATTCCTCGTTTCTTGTTACTTCTATAAGTTGTTCTTGTAATTCTGGAGATTCTTCTGTGTTTGTACTTGAATACCCAATATGCAGATGACACCCAGCTCTACCTGTTGCTGGATGGCCGGTCTGAATCCAAACCGGAAGATCTAGGCCCAGTGTTACAAGCCATGGCTGGTTGACTTAGGCTGAGCCGGATGAAATTGAATCCGACGAAGACGGAGGTCCTGTCCCTGAGTCGGAGCAGTCCAAGGGTAGGGATCCCGCTCCCGACCTTTGACGGGGCGCCGCTCATGCCAGTGCCGGAGGTTAGGAGTCTGGGAGTGCTCCTGGATGCCTCCTTAACAATGGAGGCCCAGGTAGCAGCTACTGCCAGGTTGGCCTTTTACCACCTTTGGCTGATTGGGCAGTTGGTTCCCTTCCTTGAATGCAATGACCTGGCAACAGTGATCCATGTGATAGTCATCTCGAGATTGGATTACTGTAATGCCCTCTACATGGGGCTGCCCTTGTTGCAAATCTGGAAGCTGCAGCTGGTGCAAAACGCTGTGGCCAGGTTGTTGACGGGAATCCCAATTCAGGACCACATCCAACCTGTGCTAAAGACGTTGCACTGGCTGCCTATAGCGTACCGGGTCCGCTTCAAGGTGCTGGTTTTGATCTTTAAAGCCCTTTATATGGCCAGGGTCCTGCATACCTAAGGGACCACCTTTCCCCATATGTTCCCCAAAGGACACTGCGATCGGGGACCCAGAACTGGCTGCCCCCCCAAGCTTTAAGGAGGCCAGACTGGTGGCAACTAGGGCCAGGGCTTTTTTGGTGGTGGATGCACTCTGGTGGAATGAGCACCCGAAAGAGATTAGGGCCCTGCGGGACCTTTCACAGTTCCGCAAGGCCTGTAAGATGGAGCTCTTCTACCAGGTTTTTGGAGCCGCCACCACTAACATCTCCACCACCAACAATTAATATATACTCTTGTGGAGCCCTAGCCCATCGGTCCCTCAAAATCGGAGGAGTGGGGAATTAAACCCGGTTCTCCCAGATTAGAGTCCGCACACTTAACCACTACACCAAACTGGCTCTCAAGCTAGCAAAGGGATGAAGAAAAGGCTGCTGAAAAATTTCATTGTGCATGCAATGCTTCTTAGACATGTTGAGTGCTTAGAGTAAAAACTGGACTACCAGACGAGGTATAAATTCCTTTCATTATTTCCAGATCCCCAAAAATAAGAAACCCTGCCATAATCAGCAATGTAATGTTTGAAAAGTAAAATGGGGTTCCGTTTAATGTCATCCAAGTACAAAAAACCTAAACAAATCCACAACATTTCTGTTGGTTCATAAAGATTACACATCCCTTATAAGAAAATAACCCACAGATGTTATAAATATTAAAGATATGATGTTCAGTATGGTGGTGGAACTGTACTGTACTTTGGGTTTAATCTGTCAATCTGTCATGGAAGGCAGTAAAAGTCACAGCAGATCTTCCCCACTTTCCTTTTCCCCTCTCCAGGTCCTTTCCATTATGAGAAAGTTGATTCTTGGGTAGGGATGGGCACAAACAGGGGAAATAGTGGTTTGTCATGGTTCATGGTCCATTTGATTAGAGCAGTGGTTCCCAAACTTATTTGGCCTACCCCCCCTTTTCAGAAACAAAATTACTCAGCGCCCCCCAGGAAATCTACCTTCAAGAAGTGGACAAAAAGATGCAGTGACAAATTTGCACATAGTAAAGAAAGATGTTGTTGTAAATAAAACACTGAGATTTTTGGCAAGTAGATGTTGACAATGAATGACACAGTGTACAGTGAATACATTTGGAACCACTTTTTTTAAATATGCAAGAAACCCCCTGTAGCGCCCCATCATTGCTGGAGCACCATCAGTAGCAACTGACAATATATTACTCAGGGGAATTTCTTTTTCTTTAAAAAAACACTCTTCCAATGCATGAAATATCGATTCTCCTTTGGTATCAGTTTGCAAATGTTTAGCAAATAATAATTCTTGGCAAATTTTTCCTTCTTTTATGAATTGCACGTATGCTAAAAGCAAAGCTTCATTTCCTGGCAAAGTTGACTCATCAAGCTGTATAGAGAACTGGGATGTTTTTAAATACTCACATGATGAGTCTTCAACATCTTGAGCCATTTCATCAATTCTTCGTTGTACTGTATTATTGCTCAAAGAAATTTTCTTGGTAATATAAGATGCTGGCTTGTGTAGCATGGTGCATATTACCCACTTATAGCCGGTAGAATTAGTTCTTCACCAACAGAATGTGGTTTTCCTGATTTAGCAATCAGTAATGAAATGTTGTAAGAAGCACATAGCCCATCGTCATCTTGTTTGGATGCTATTGAAAAGAGTTTTGCCAATGTCGGCTGTCTCAAAAAGTTTTCTTTAAGTACTAGAAAATAAGATAAATCCTTATCTTTTTTATCAGCATGAAGTTTTGTCAAATGTTCTTGTAGTCTTGAAGGCTTCGTAGCTTCATTTGATAAAAGTTTTTGGCAAATCAGGCACACAGGTAATGTACTGCTTGTAGGCGACTGAATAAAGCCATAGTTCAAATATTGAACACTATATTGTCTACATTTTTTCTTAGGTTCAGCCATGATATTATCTGTAAAAAAGTAAAATTTCTGTGTTTATTTATAAAACCATTAATATTACTGGCAGCGGGCATGAATTATAGTTCTTCTCACCACTGGGGAATAACCCCCCCCCCACACGCACACACATGAATTGTTGGGAGAAAGCCAGCTTTGAAATACCTGGAAATCATTACTCTCTTGCACCCCCACACTAGGCGCAAGGCAGCTTACATAGTGCAATACAAAGAGCAATCCAATACCCCAATTTCTTTAATCTTGAAATCATTACTTATCAGTGGCAGAGCAGGAATTCAAACCCAGATCTCCCAGACCCTTGTCTGACACTTAAACACTGTACCCCACTGACCAGATGGCTGTCCCAAATAGAAAGAGAAGCTTCTCAAGAACTTCCACTTTATCTTCTGGCTTCCCAGCTGCAAAGTCCTGCTTCAAAGCATGCAGCCACGTCTCAGTGAATTGTCAGGCACTTGGTGCATCGTTCAGTTTACAGCGCACCTGTCATTGAGAGAGGAGGCTCCCTCCCTCCTTTTGAAATCTCTTGGGCTCGTCACCTTCATGATGCCAAATGACCTGGCTTCTCAAATGTCTGTGATCTTACTTCCTTGATATGTAAGGCTACATGCCTTTAGGGGAAGGGGAAAACTGACAGTTACTTCTGGTGGGCAAAATACTGGAGGGTGATTGGGTCTTGATCTTTAGTACTTTTACTTGAATCCCCTATATCTGTACCCTTCCCACATTTAGCTTCATTCCAAACAATAGATGTGTCTAGGATGGTCTCTATCAACTGTCTCAATAAAGTTAGCTTTCTACAACTGGCTGTCGTTGAGAACTGATTGAACCGGGAACCTGACAAGTCCAAGTGCAAGGGAGTCAGAATTTGCAACCCTTGGCTTTTCCCATTAAATGGACAGAGCCGGAACCGCACTGGAAGCGCGCCGAGTGCCAGAGAGGCCCGCTGAACTGCCACCAGCAAGATCACGGACAGAAGGAGAAAGAGGCCAGAAGAAGCCGAGCCGACGAGCCGTTCCAGGAAGATCAAATAACGTCCCTCCACTGGGTGCTGTTAGGATAGTCCCCACCCCAGCATATATGTGGCCATAGGTAAGGGATAACGGTTAACTGTAAGCCGCTCAGAGACCCTCTGGGGGGTTCGAGCGGGGTAGCAAGTTGAAAGTTAAATAAATAAAAAAATAAAATGTGCTCCATTTGCATAACTTCTGCAGACTACAAAGAATTTGGCATTCTTTGAGGCACACAGCAGTACAGTCTCAAGAAATATATTTAAAAACCAGCCAGAAAATTACAATATTTAAACTACAAGCAATAACAAAAGTTGAATCACAAAATTAAAAACATTGAGCAAAACCCCCACCACACCAACAAGCAATTACTACAGTTAATTTAAAAAAAAAACCATCCAACAGGAATACTTCTAAATGTAAACCAAACTTTTAAAACTTGCCCTAAAAATTATTAACTGTAAGAGAGTAAGGCTTAGCCAACCCCCACCCCACACCCAACAGAACCCTAACCCAAAGCCACCCCAAGCAGGCCGCCCAACCTAAAGTTGACAATTCTAATGTTGACTGACTAAAACTTTTCATATTCTTCTGGCTAGGACCCTGTGTAGTCTTTGAAAGTGTTTCTTCTTTTCTTTTTTGCCAGTTTCATTTGCTTCTGTCTGGATGTCCTAAAGGACTTAAACTGCCTGTCCTGAACCAGTCCTGAAAATTTTGACTGGCTATCTCATGGTTTATCAGGAATCACAATGCCTGTAATAGCATACACAAGAGGGGGAGAGAAGAGCTCCGTCTCGCGGGGGGGGGGGAGAGAAGAGCTCCTCTCCTCCACCCCCCCCGCTCAATCTCCCCGAGGCGGCGGTGGCGAGGCCGGTCTCCCCCCGTAAGGGGACCCGCGATACTCGTGGGGGGGAAGAGCTCCGTCTCCTCCACCCCCGCTCGATCTCCCCGAGGCGGCAGTGGCGAGGCCAGTCCTCCCCCTTGCCCGGCTCCAAGGCGGTGGCGGCAAGGCCGGTCCTCCCAAGTGCCCCCGGAGTGCGGATTTAGCGATCCGCACTCACGGGGGCAACTTGGCTATTAGTATATAGATTGGCAGCATATAGCTTGACTATATCCATCCCAAATGGTCAGTATCTTTAGACAGCAATCCTCTGGACATCTGGTCAGCTCAGTAGGCCTCACTCTGCCCTGTTAAAAATATGTTGTTTCTAGTTATTCCCTTCCCTGAAAGGATGCCTTTCTTAGGCTAGGGCTGGTCAGTGGCTGGCATGATCTACAGTGGAATGGCTCTCTTCTCCTTGTCCTAGCTGCATCTGGCCCTTCTGACAAGAGGGAAGTATGATTGAAAGAGGCATCTGTTGGCCTCCTGATAAAAATAGGAATCTGTAGTTACCCATCAC
Source organism: Gekko japonicus (assembly GCF_001447785.1). Lineage (NCBI taxonomy): Eukaryota > Metazoa > Chordata > Lepidosauria > Squamata > Gekkonidae > Gekko > Gekko japonicus. The sequence goes on from NW_015174388.1 coordinate 10,453, forward strand.
AGTGAGAAGGGTGGGTGTATCAACAGAGTCGTAAACAATGAGAAAAGTGGTGTGGCCCAGTGGGGGGGGGGGAAGGCAGCCGGAGAAGGAGCCAGGAGAAGGAAGCTTAAGAAGGAGAGAGCGAGGTAGAGTGAAGGGAAGACACAGACCGTTCAGTAAGCGCTGCCTCCCTTCCGATGTCCCCTCTTTCACTGGCAGTCAGCAGTTGGGCCTGTTTGTGTACTTGTCTAGGTAAGTGCTTATTCCTCCGTCGTGCAGGGATGGCCACACTGTGGCTCCAGGCAGTTTAAGTGTAGTTTCTGGACAGTGAAGACAAATAGAGTTGGAAGAGAAGTCTTCACTCTTCCTGTATACTGGAGACACAACGTTCTCTTAGTCAAGTGGGGAGTGGGAGATGTTCAGGAGTGGAGGCACAGCCGGGATGTCTGTGTGGGTCTTACTCAGAAGCGGGGAGAGGAAGCTGTGTGGTGCTGCCTCGGGCTGGTTCCGCATTTGTGATCCAAAGGTTTGTGGCAGAAATTCAGCAGGTGAAGCAGGTGAAGGTGAATGATGGATTTCTGCCCATCCACCAATAATCAAGAGCATACAGCTCCTGCTTATTAAAGGTCTTGTTAGAAATGAAGCAAAGGAGAAGCAGTGAAAACTTGTGAGCCTCAGGAAAGACTTTGGTGCCTAGCTCAGGTTCAAATAGATTTATTTATTTGGATATTTATACACTACTTTTTCCCCTAATGGGAACCCCGTTGGCTTAAAATATCATTCTCCCCACCCCCATTTTACCCTCACAACAACAGCCCGGCGAAGTAGGCTAGAGTGAGTGACTCAGGGAGCGTCCACGGCAGAGGGTGAATCTGAAGCTGGGTCTCCCAGGTCCTAGCCTGGCACTTTAGCCACCACACCGTGCTGGAGAAGAGGGTGAATCTGAAGCTGGGTCCCCCAGGTCCTAGCCTGGCCCTCTGCTGGGGCCGTATTGGTGAGGAATCCTCAAGCGGCTGTCACAGCTGACTCGTGGCAACCCCAGCAAGGGGCTTTCAACGAAAGTGATTGAGCCATGGCCTTCCTCAGCAGAGTCTTCCTGGGCCGGCTCCCAAGTACCAACCCAGGTTAGCTCCGGAGACTGGGCTACACATACCATGACATGCTCCCCTCCCCCTCCACCCACGGTCAGAGTCTAAATACACACGCAACACATTTATTTATTTATTTATTAGTTTGATTTATATCCCACCCTCCCAAAGGCTCACATGCGGCTCAGGGCGGCTCACACACACCTGCCGGTCAAGGAAAGGCTCTTTTTCTTATGTCCGTATGTGTGGGAAAGTAAGTAAGGCACTTCCCAGAGTCTACCAAGCCATCCAAAGTAGACTTACATCCTTTCAAGCCCATTGACGTCAGTAGATTTGGAAGGATTTAACTCTGTTTAGGATTGCGCTGCTTGGTTGCTTTAACACTAGTTGTCTAATCTAGGGAAAAGGCAGGATTCTCAGTCACATAGATGCCGATTCATCTCTGAATGCCATTTCAAACAAAGAAAGTATGTTCCAGGCTTATGATTTAGGGAACCGTGGCACTGAATGTGTGCCCGCAGGAAATACGAGGCTAGGAGAACATAAAGGGGCCTTAAGTTGGGACTGAGCGGCATTGGAAAAACCGGAAGTAGGGAGAGGACAGAGCTGGTGTAGCAGAGACTGACTGAAAAGGCTGATGTTGATAAGGGGCCAAGTGATGTAACTCAAACACCTTTAGTGCCTTCAAACACCTAGCTTTATTGGACAAATAGCTCCTTCTTCTGTTCTAGTTAGCAACTCCTTGTCCCTTTGTTTTTTAGCTGCTACATAAGATCTTCTTTTTTGAAAGTGACAGAGCACTTTCTAGGATTTATCCCTGATGGGCCATTATAAGGAGGATGAAATACCAATGGCCAATAGAGGGCTGCTAAAAATGGGGTACTTTTGGCAAGTTCATGTAGGAAGAATGAAGGGCAGAAGCTGAGGCCGTCTTTGGCTCAAGGGTGCTGTGCAAACGAATCTCTCCTTGGCTATTGCAAATGTCGGGGGGTATTTTTAGCAGGTGACATGCCCGCTCACCTGCCCCTTCTTTTCCTACTTGCCTCCTGCACGTTTCATGTTTGAGTCACTGGCTGTTCCTGGCATTTGTCAGCAAGGATTATTTAAAAATTATTTACTAGGTAACAAGAAAGGAGGGGCCAGGGACTGGCCCTACTTCCCAGCCTTAAGGGATACATGTTCTGCTTCAGAGAAGACGCTACTTTAAATGGTTTTGAATGCAGTGCTCAGCATAGAGTCTCTTGATAGGGTTAGCCTTCTGTGAGGCTCTGCTCCTATCCAAAGAAGGTTGGATTAAAGTACGTGTTTGGGGACTCTACAATGAGCTGTATTTTGTGCCTCCACATATTCCAGAGTAATACACTTCTTGTTGTCTTTGCCAGTATTCAAACACACAGCTGGAAAAACTCAACAGCAGCCTCGCCTCCACAGGAGTCTCTTAAGCAAGAAGTTATCCAGCTTCTTAAACCTAATCTAAAATTCTCATGAATTCTAAATTTCCTTCCAGATGAACACTTTAGCACTGCTGTGGTATCTTGGGAAGGAACAGACACTCCATGGTCTGAGTGGCAGAAAAAACAACAGAATAAGGCCCTCAGTTTGATCCTACAGTATAATGTTGTACTAATGTATTTTAAAATCTTGGAATAAGTGCAAAGGTGTACTTATTTTTGTATAACTGGTCTAAGGACTGTAGAAATAAACTGAACTGATCCTACAGTAGCATTTATTAATATGGTTACACCATAGAGCCAGTAGAGGGCAGTAAAGATCCCTGTTATTTTTTCCCCTTAAGAAACAAGCCCATTTTTAGGATCCTACTTTGTGGCATCTTAATGATTAACAAATATTTAGTCTACCATAAACTTTTCTGTATTAGACCCCCCCCCCTTTGTCAGATGCATGCAGTAGGTCCTTAGTAGGAATACACACACACACACACACACACACACACACACACTTGGGGGGACCCAGAAGGACTTGTTGGGGGCATTGCATTTTCCCTTCTCCGTTTCTTCCCTGAAAGCCCCCATAGCCTCTCCCTGTTTCTTGCTTCCTTTTGAGCTTCCCATCCATGAGCCAACCTACCTTTATCTGCCCCTCTGTCTTTAGGTTTTCCTCCTTCCCTCCCCTGGCAGCCTTTCCCTGGGATAACTCTGGGCAATTTGGGCCGCCACTGGCTAGGGTTCACCTCCCTTTCCCCATATCCTCCTTCGAACACTTATTTCCTCTTTTCCTCCTTCTGGCAGCCCCCATATCCTCACCTTTCTCTGCTTCTTTCTCTCCTTCCTGCTCACCAGCCTTCCTTTTATTTGCACCCCATTTTCAGCTACATCTATTTATTTGCTTCATTTATACCCCTCCTTCCTCCACAATGGAGACCCAAAACAGCTTACATCATTATCCTCTGTTCCATTTTATCCTCACAACAACCCTGTGAGGTAGGGTAGACTGAAAGTGTATAAGAACATAAGAGAAGCCGTGTTGGATAAGGTCAATGCTGATCCAGTCCAACACTCTGTGTTGCACAGTGACCAAAATCCATGTGCCATCAGGAGGCCCGCCAGTATAATATAAAACAAAATACATTGGAGGGGGTTAACCCCCTCAAAATATAGACACACCTGTACCTTTAAGTAACAAAGGCAACCACAAAAGTATCACCAGCCTTCAAGCCTTGGTTTCTGTCAGTGAAAGGCAAGGAGAGGGAGCAGGGTCCCCCTCAGGCCTGTACTGGCCTTTGAGGGAAGAAGCCAGGAAAGCTGTGAGCTAGTGTGGGATAGTTAGTTAGACCGCCAGACTAGGATCTGGGAGACCCAGGGCTGAATGCCTCTTCTGGCACGGAAGCTCACTGGGTGACTTTGGGTCAGTTCGTTAATGACTTGGAGTTGGGAGTAAGCAGTGAAATCGCTAAGTTTGTGGATGACTCTAAGTTGTTCAGGGTGGTGAGAACCAGGGAGGACTGTGAGGCACTGCAGAGGGATCTGTCAAGGACGGGCGAGTAGATGTCAACATGGCAAATGAGGTTCAACATGGGCAAGTGCAAAGTGGGTTTTCAGGTATGCTTATGAGTCCCTCATGGAACCCTTGGTGAAATTCAAGGAGGAACCCCATCTTTTAAAAGCTCATGGATCAGTTCATACATGCATATACATCTTTTGATGGCTTTCATGTGTGAACAGCATCACATATCTAACACCACATCTAAATCTTTATCACATCAAATACACAATACTTTTCGGTTTATTCTTACAGCCATCTGTGTTGCCAAGTGTGCAATAATTGTACAGAGAAATAAAGTGTTACACACGAATCTGGCAGCAATTGCATGAAAGACTGGAGGCTTTTAACAATCTGATTTCCACCTTTTATTCCTTGCACCGTATATTTCAGAACTGGAGCTGCAAGTGGCCGCCTGCTTCATCTTCCACTGAAACAGTAGAGGAACGTGGCATTATGGAAGCTGAAGGCATCAAGGAGCAGGAGGAAGTCCACGGCAGCCATGGCGCAGGGCAGCCGGATGACTTAGAGTTTGGGGGAGAGAGTGAGGCAGGGAAAGCAGAGGCTGCTGCTGGGAGTGAGGCTGCAGGAGGGGCAAGGGAGGCAGAGCCTGCAGGAAACGTAGCTCAGGGAGAGGGTGAGGCTGGGAAAGCTGAGGCTGCTGCTGGGAGTGATGCCAAGAGAGAAAATCAGCCAGCAGAAAAAGCTTTGGGTGATGAGGAGGTACAGGAACCTGGAATTACAGAGAAAGTGAAGGGAGAAGGAGAAACAACGAGCCAAGGCCAGGCAGAGATGGAAGATAAGGTGGCCGTATCTGGAACAGAGCCCGAGGAAGAAGCTTATGGAAACCAAGAAGAAGTTCAGGAGAAAGAAGAAAAATCTGGTGACTTGGAAAATAATTCCAGCATGCCTCGCATTGAGGTGGGGACTTTGTGTTTTCCCAGTTAGGTGTACTGGTTAAGTGCACAGACTCTAATCTGGGAGAGCCGGGTTTGATTCCCCCACTCCTCCACTTGCAGCTGCTGGATGACCTTGGGCAAGCCATAGTTCTGTCAGAGCTGTTCTCTCAAGGACTGCTCTGGAAAGAGCTCTCTCAGCCCCACCTGCCTCCCAGGGTGTCTGTTGTGGGGAGGGGAAGGGAAAGGCGCTTGTAAGCCCCTCTGAGACTCCGAGTAAAGGGCAGGGTATAAATCCAATCTCTGCTCTTCTCCTCCCCTTCTGGTTAGAATCAGAATACCCACTTCCATTTCTTTTCCCTGAGTGCCATCCTTTAATGCTTCCCATGCCCATTGCCTGTGCCTTTGTTTCAGACTTGTCCAGGATACAGAACTCTCTTTTCATCTATAGGCAGGCAGGCAGAACATTTCTACATATACCTCAGTTACATGAACCTTGTTCCCTGATTTATCTCACACACTTCGCTTATACATGCCTTTATTTTCCTGCATTGTACACAAAAGCGCGCACACACACCTTCAGGGCTCCCTGCCTTAGCGTGGCCCTCCGAGCCAGAGAGCGGGATGGGAATGCTGCAAGAGGGAGCCTCTTCCCGGACAGCTCTGTACACATAAACAACTCCTATTCCTGTCTCCTTCACTCGTAAGTAGTTCCTTTGCAAGCACGTGAACAGTGCCTGCCTGTGTATCATAAGAACTCAGAGACCAGGACCCGAATTGTTTCTGGGAGACTTTGAGACTTCAGGTCAGAGCACAGACATGCTCTGGAAACCACTGGGGTAAACAGTCCAAGACTTAACGCTACTCCCCACAACGTATGGACACAATTAACATGGCTTGGTCCTTTCCGTCTCCACGTGCACAGGGCCGAACAGGCAGCACTTCAGATGAACCTCTTTCACCGGAGCCAGGTGAGGAAGAAGAGCACTGGCCAGAAGTCTCTGCAAGCTCTCCTGATGAGGGCCCAGAAAGCCCCACGGGATTCAAAAGCTTGGAGGAAGGTGAGGAGAATGTGAACCAGCACCTAGAGAATGTAATCGTTGGTAGCACAAATTACATGAACTTATAGTCAGAGGAGCTGATATTCTTGACTGATTACAAGGACTGTCAGCTAGTGGCATCTGGCAAATAGCACTGCATCTTGAGGATATCGGCTTTCATTGTCCCAAAAGAGAAAAGAAAGCTCCTTCTTACTCTGGAACTAAAAACATGTGAGTGATGCCTTCAAAATGCTCTATCCAGAGTTCAGAAGGCAGGGCTCCTTCATGTTCCTCCCAGCAGAACTTCCTCGAGGCCTTCACCCACATCTCTCTAAAGGAAGTTCCGCTGAGGGAGACAAGGGCCTTGCCATGTCTAAGAACATCAGGACAGATGTCATTTCTTACTTAGATGGCTTCCATACTAGTTTAAGGTCTGGAAGATTTATTTATGTTATTTATAATCACTGCCACTATGGGCAGACTACACAGGATTAATCAGTACAACTGACAGGATGAGACATTTGATAAACAATGGAACAGAATCTGGGTTCTAGAACCAACCAGGAAACTAACAAACAGAACTGAAGCAAAACTTAAGTGCTGACATGACACATTAAATGATGCAAAATTACATAACAGGATCAAATTTACAAACAAACATAGAAGAATATTTTATTATTCAGTTCTTGAATTAAATTTCTAGCCCGCCCTTCCCTGCAATGCAGGGCTCAGGGCGGGTTGCAACAATAGATATATACAATAAATTTAAAACAATTAAAACATAATCTATACAATATTAAAAACCTATAATATCAGATAATACAAGGTGGCAGTCAGACACAAGTAAACCTTCAGCCGGTGGTGTGTCCACAGATGGAACCACGAGGCTGGGCAAGTGGCAGAAAGCAGCACCAAGGCTGGGGAGGGGAGGCCAGTAGGGTTGGCGCTCTGCTGCCTCGGCCGTAGGCCTGGCAGAACATCTCCCTTTTGCAGGCCCTGCAGAATTGCAGCGAGTCCCGCAGCAGGGCCCTGGCCTCACTCGGGAGAGTGTCCCACCAGTCCAGAGCCAATAAGGTGTTGATCTATGGAGCGTAAAACTCTTTGGGGACATAGAGGGAAAGATATGTTGGTCCCAGACTGCACGGGGCTTTGAAGGTTAATTCCATAACCTTGAACTTGATCCGGTACTCAACTGGCAGCCAATGCAGCTGGTGGAGCACCGGTTGTATGTGGGCTCTTAAAGGTGTCCCATTGAGGACACGCACTGCTGCATTTTGGACCAGCTGAAGCTTCTGGGTCAATCTCAAGGGCAGCCCCATGTAGAGTGAGTTACAGTAGTCCAGTCTGGAGGTGACTATTGCATGGATCACTGTGGCTAAATCACAGGGAGAGAGACAGGGAACCAGTTGCCTGACCTGCTGAGGATGGCAAAATGCTTGTCTGGCAACATTTGTGATTCGGGCCTCCATTGAAAGCGAGGCGTCCAAAATCACACTCAAACTCCTCACCATTGGCGTTGGTGTCAGTAACGCCCCCTCAAGGGTTCGGAGCTGGATTCCCAACCCCATCACCCTGTGGCCCAGACACAGCACCCAGTCCCCAGTAATTTGTCCAAGTAACTTTATAAATCATTTTGTACAGTGCTACCCTACTGCCTGCATAGAAAAGCCGAATAATCCAATTTTTCATAGTTTGCAGAAATCCAGGAGAGGCAGGCCATCCCACAAGGTGGGGGCCACAACACACAAGTCACATGTGCAGGCAGCTGTTGATTTCCCCCATTTGCAGACTGGCAACTGCTGCAGAAGGCCCCGTTCAGATAAGCAAGGTAGTGGGGGGGGGGGAGGCTTGCAGGCAGGAGGGTCCAAGGCCATGAAGGGCTTTGCATAACATCCATCCAGTATTTACAGAGGATCTGTAACATTGTTGCATTCCAGCATTTTTATGTTGTTTCCCCATATTTTTTCCTGCTTTGTGACAACTTATTTCACATAAAACTTAAGGGGTTTGTACTAGCCTGTCTATTGTGCCACTGAGGTCTCCCTTAACATTTGCTTCCTGTTTTAAAGTAGTTTCAGGTTTTCAGAGTGGTTTAAATAGTTCCTGTTCACTTGTATGAATTTTCTGAATGGATTCTTAATCAGGTTTAGGGGAGGGGGAGGAGTGATCCCTGGTTTTCTCTTTGCAGCACAATAAATTACTTTTATTTTAGCAGCACAATTATGAAATTATAGTCATGGAAAATTAAACATTACTTTGTGCGCAAAGGGAAAACAATTATTTAAAAACCTCCAGGAAAAGAAATTAAGGGTCCATCCAGGAATCCCATGGCTGTCGTGAACTGATTGGTAGTGATGGGAAGTGCCATCAAGTTGCAACAGATTTATGGCAAACCTGTGAGGTTTTCAAGGCAAGAGACTAACAGTGCTGGTTGGCCATGTGGCCTGCCTCTCTGTAGCAACCCTGGGACTTCCTGGGTCTTCTATCCAAGTACAAACTGGGGTTGATCCTGCCTAGCTTCCAAGATCTGAGGAGATTGGGCCAGCCTGGGCTACCAAGAGCAGGGCATTAATTAATTAATTAATATTGCTTAATTAAGCACCGGAGGCAGAACTACTCCCAGCTACATGATGAAACGAACAAGGGTAATAAAATTTAAAGGGACAACTGCAGAGTAAACTAGGATTTTTGCTGAGTAAGGCTTGATTTACTTCCAGGTAAACATAATAAGATCTTGCCCAGCAGGATGGGCACTGCCAGATTTTTATGGGAAATACAGTGCTATATAGTAAGTGCTCTGTTTCAACAGCTGATTGGAGAAAATGAACTTTTCAGCTACACAAGAGTGTGGAAAGCAGCCTTAATTTCAGTGTAAGACATTTTAATCATACACCTTTATGCAATTTCCTCTAGATGGCACCATTTCAAACACAACAGCTGCAGAAACTGCTACGGGGCAAACTACCAGGTGAGTCTCTGGGAAGAACTGGCACGGGGGACAGGAGGGAGGCACAGACAATGCAAAACTCAGTAGTGATTGTGGTGATTAAAAATATGGGGAGTAACTGGCTACCTGATTCCTTCGAGTTTCAGGCTGAGAGTTTATACCAGTAACAAGCCCCAAAGTATTACCTAGTAACAAAGGTTTCGAGCTACATAATAACGAGTTTATTTAAATTGTTTCAGTTTAAAATGTAAAACTTTCCGTGCAACTAAGAAAAACAAATGCACAAACAAAGCTCACTGTTGACCTGGGCACAAATGAACAGGTTGGAAACAGGAATGCAGTGCTGAGCTCTTTGAAAAGAAATCACCTGCAACAGTAGAGTATTAGCACAATGATACCTGGGACTGGCCGGCCACTGAAACGATAGGGGGGTATGTTTTCTGGAAGTGGTCAGGAAGGGACTTCCACCTTTCTTGCCAATCCTATCTCTGCCTCTGCTCGTTGCATTTTGGGAGTCACTCTGTGTTAAGATTGCCCTCCTTGTCACCCTTTGCCAATCCTTGCTTCTGATTCGCTTTGGGTTCCCAGCACTGAAGCGGCCTCTGTGGGGGTTCAAGAGCAGCACCCTGCAGCCGAGGGGGCAGCCACTGCCAAGGAGAAAAAGATGAGGCCTGCATTCGACCAACGGGCACTAACCCGGCCACGTATGCCGCCCAGAGCTCAGTCCCGCAAAGCCATCGTGGAGAAGTTTGGAGGGTGAGCCTGTGTCTGCACTGCAGCATGGCGCGTCTGTTGCTTCCATATGAGCCTCTCACAGTCTTTGTGGTGTGCGCACGCGCAAGCTTCCTTCCCTCGTGATAACTGTGCACTTTTAGGGGCAGACTTAACAGCTGAATTCCATGTTCATGGAAGTAAAGCTCCTAAATTCAGTGAGACTTGCCCCAAATAAGGTGCACGGGACAATAATCTTTATTTTATTATGGCAGAAGCTTTCATGAGCCAGAGCCCACTTCGTCAGATGCTATTAGTGTGTGTGGTCTGGACATCATATGTACAGAGAAGTGTCCACAGGAGTGGACTTCCTTTTCCCTCTGGTCCCAGCTTCACACTAACATGACCTGAGTGTAAGGAAGAGAACCTTCTGTCACCTCTCACTGCAAAGAGCTACTGGGTCAGACTCTAACACCCATTTTAAAAGAATGAGCAAAGACCACTACAAGAGGTGATCAAGAGATCTTTGACAAAGGGCTTCCGGTTTTGGTGTCTGCAATGGTGGCCATGGTCTCCCGAAGCTGCGGGAGCCGTGTGCCAGTGCCTGCAGCTGGGGGGGGGGAATGTCTGCACCACCCCTGGAGCTCGTGCGAAGGGCTCCCAGCCATGGGGTGCTAGAAGAGCTCTTTCTCTGGCGACTGGCCGGCGAAGGGGGCTCCTTCATGCCCTGAAGGTCCCACCGCGGTGCATCCGAGAAGGAACTAAGAACGCACACCGGGACAAACGTTTGGTGGCCGAGCGCATTGTGATCGAGAAAAGCAAGTTTTACAATGAAAAGTGAGTGTTGGTTTAAGCGAAGGCACCAAAATTCAAGCGGAAAATCCCCCTTAAACAAACCGAGGGGGAGGGACCCTCTCTTGGAAGAAATAAACATGGACTTTGCAAAGAGAAATCTGAAGGGGGATCAAGCATAAAGCAGTTGCAGGCTAATATAAAGAACTTTTGAGAAATTACCAGGCGTTTCCAAAGGTTTCTGAGACTTTTGTAACTTTTTTTTAAAAGGGAGGAAGGGAGGAAAAAGATAATCCATCAAAACTGAGGCTTCCTCCCGGAAATGCCAGCCCAGCGAGTTCTGTGTCTAGACAGGACAGCAATGCAAACTTGCAGACAATGCTGGCTGAGGCTTTGCGCCCTCTGCTGGAGCAAATGACATCATTACATGCCAAACCCGATGTCCAGCAAAGTCAGTTGAATGAGACTGCTAGAAAAACAGAGAAAGTAGAACAAGACCTGAAACAAGTCAATGCCAACACTCAGAAACTTAAAAAGGAAATACAGGTCATGACAAAAAAGAGAGTATCTGATAAAACTGAGTTATTACTGCTGCAAATGGAACAAGCAAGCTATGTCTTAAGGTTTCAGGGTGCCCCAGAAGCTAAGGGTGGAAACCTGAAGCAGATCATCTGTGATTTATTGGGCCCGGTGGCAGATTTAAAAGCGGAGTTTCTACAAAGCGAAATAGATACGATTTATAGATCGTATTCTGAATTTACAAGGAAGAATAATCTGCCCGGTGAGAATGTGGTGAGATTCTCCAGGAGACAAGTTCGGGATAAAATTCTAAAAGCAACAAATGGAGCTACCCTGAAGATTAAAGACAAAGAGATAAAAGTTTTGAAGGACATTCCATTTGAAATAAGAAAGAAGAGAAAGAAATACAGAGACTTGGCATTGTTCTTACAGAAAAATAATGTCACCTTCCGATGGACTTTCCCCGAATGCGTCCTCTTTAAATTCAAATATAAGAAAGAAAAAATTGACTCTGTTGAAAAGGCACGTGAATTCTACAACGACAGACTGGTCCAGCAGACCAAGAAGATAAAGACAACGGCAGCAGCAAGGGAAGTGAAGAAGAAGAAGGCTTGGCATCTTCTGATGAGGACTCAGCTTCTGAACTGGGGGCCGTGGCCCCCAAAAGAGGTTACCGGTTTAGAAACAAAAAGAACAAAAAATGAAAGCGTTATAACTGTTTTTCAGAGCCTGTTTTAATTGAAGTTTAATTGTATCTCAATAGAGATCTTTATAGCCAGTTTTATTGGAATCCTGATATAAGCAATAAGAAAAAGGTACTCACTTAATGTAGCTATGTTAAAGCGTATACACCTATAAGCTAATACTGTAAACATTTGGAATGACCACCATCTCTTGGGTTTTTAGGGGTTTTGCTTTACTTTCTCCCTTAGTATGTAGTTACCTTCCCTTGTTTCTTTGTAGTTCATAGAAAACGCAATTTTAAAAATCCCCTAAAAAAAAAAAAGAGAGATCTTTGACAAAGGCTCCTTATGCAAGTTTGAAAGAAGCACTGAGAACATGAGCACGCTCAAATCAGGCATAGCTTTGTTAAGGAGAATACACCCAAGAAGTTGTGATAAAATGAGGCTTGCAGTGGTACCAAATACTTGGGTGTCCATGTTAAGACGCTTGTATTACATAAAAATACACAAACACACACACAGAGTGAAACAACATGTATCACTTAAGAAGGAGAAGGTATGAGGCCAAAAGAAGTAGGGCAAAGAGTGAAGCAGGGGGCTTATCACGACCTAACACTGCAGGCTCCAGGCACAGATACATATCTTCACTCAGGGGTCACAAACATCTGCACAGCCAATAATCTAAAAGAGAAATCCAAAAGGGGAAGTGCAGCAAGGCTAAACATTGCCTTGGGACCCTTGTATGTTTGGGTCCAAAGCAATAACACAGGCAACAATCCAAGTAGAGATCCAGAGGGAAAGAAAACCATGGAAGCACACTGCATATGGACTAACAACAGGCAAGTTTTGTACCACCCCAGAAACACACTTCGGCATAGATTATAGCCTCAGTGATAGGGCTTGGAGTTTGAAGCCCGCCTCCCCCTCCCCCGTTCTCAAAGAAGGGGGAGAGGAGTCCAAAATGATACGTTCCCTGACTGTCCAAATGTGAGAACGAGGCAGTTTCTGTATCCTGGGAACATTTCCAAATGAGAGAGAGAGTGGAATTCTCAGGATAGGGGAGGTATATTGGAGGCAGTATTAATTACCTCATTAAACTGGGATTTTGGAGGAGATTCCAGCTGATCAGTGTGAATGGAAAACCTTTAGCCAAAAATGTTAATGTGGATCTAGTTCTCTTAGCAGGGATTTCAGTGCAGTCGGATAATTACTGAGAAGTCCTGATTGATGGTCTGGGGCTAGACGAAGGGAGAGGGGCTGTTTTCCTCTGAGGCTGCCACTGTTGCCAGTAAGCATGATTAGAGCCCTGTGAGGTGATGACCATCAGCTACTGATCTGCCTGCTTGCCGACATGGGAGTTCAGGGGCCTGCCTTGCAATGGCTCGCCTCCTTCCTCCAAAGTCGGGGACAAAGGGTGGCACTCGGGGAACAGCTATGCCAAAGGCACCCACTGGATTGTGTAGTGCCCCAAGGGACAGTGCTGTCCCCGATGCCCTTTCTTTCTTTCTTTCTTTCTTTCTTTCTTTCTTTCTTTCTTTCTTTCTTTCTTTCTTTCTTACAATCCTAGATCAGTCACGATTGGCACTCATAGCTATCAGCATGCTCTTCAATATCTATATGCACCCCCTTGCCCAGATGGCCCGGAGGCATGGCCTGGGATGTCACCAGTACACAGATGTTGGGTGGCCAGTCTGACTCTGAACCAGAAGATCTGGACCGGGCATTACAAGCCGTGGCTGGTTGGCTTAGGCTGAGCCAACTGAAATTGAATCCGACAAAGATGGAGGTCCTGTGCCTGAGTTGGGGCAGCCTGGGGGTAGGGATCCTGCTCCCAACCTTCAGTGGGGCACCATTGGAGACATGAACCTTTATAGCTCTGCCAGAGCCAACCTGAAAAGAGGTATCCGACAGGCTAAGCTGGGCTATAGGCAGAGGATTGAGGATAAATTCAATACGAATGACATGCAGCAGGTGTGGCAGGGGATTCAGAATATTACCAATTATAAACCAACCGTTGCTGCTGTGGATGGAGACCCTTCATTGGCGGAGGAGCTTAATCTCTTCTTTGCCCGTTTTGATGTGGAGCCGAAGGGGACAGCCATACTACAGCCATCTGTCCATGGCGGCCCCTCCCTCAGGGTAGAAGAGCATGAGGTGAGGCGTACGCTGAGGGCTGTAAATCCGAGGAAAGCGGCTGGACCTGATGGCATTACGGGATGGGTGTTGAAAGAGGGGGATGACGCCCACCCCAGTAACACCATCATCAAGTTTGCTGATGACACCACTGTGGTGGGGCTCATCTCTGGGAATGATGAGTCTGCTTATCGGGATGAGGTGGAACGGCTTTGTGTTTGGTGCAGGGAAAATAATTTGATCCTCAACACCACCAAAACTAAGGAATTGGTAGTGGACTATAGGAGGAACAAAATGGACATTCAGCCACTGTTTATTGGTGGAGAACGTGTGAAGAGGGTGGCTACTTTTAAGTTTTTGGGAGTGATTATTGAGCAGAACTTGACTTGGAGCACTAACACCACTGCTCTGGTGAAGAAGGCCCAGCAGAGGCTTTTTTTTTCTCAGACTTTTTTAAAAAAATAACTTGAGTGAGAAAATACTGATGTCTTTCTATCGCTGCTCAATAGAGAGCATTTTAACATACTGTGTTTGTGTCTGGTTTGCCAGTTGTACGGCCAGGGCTCTCTCAGGGGTGGCTCCGTTCTGGTGGAACAAGCTCCCAGAAGAGATCAGGGCCCTGCGGGACCTTATACAGTTCTGCAGGGCCTATAACACGGAGCTCGTCCACTAGGCCTTCAATTAAGGAGCTGCCTTTAGCAGCTGAAGATAGAGAGCCCTGCCCCCCCCCCCCCCGGAGCCACCGATAATGGCAGCCTGTGCCAGCCGCCTCAAGGAAAAACCTACGAGCTGACTGTGAGAAGGGACCCCTGAATAACAGCTGCCATCATTAAACAATGTAATGATTACTAACACTTTACTATATCAGATGGTTTTAGTTGGTTTTAAAACTGTTTTAATTGTTTGATTCTGTGTAAGCTGCCCTGAGCCAGCTTTGGCTGGGAGGGCAGAGTATAAATCTTGTAGATAAATAAATAAATAAATAAATAAATAAATAACCAGACTCCACTGCTCAGAGGGAGCCCGGAGGATGACTGATCCTGCTTTTTTTTCCTATTGGCCTCCGACCTTTGTTTCGGTGATGGGCCAAAATTCATTTTCTGGGTCCTGCGTGATACTGTCAGGTTCCCAGTCAAACCGCTCTCCACACACACTTTAATGTCTTATTTGGAGATAGGAGATGCCATGGGGGTTCGAACGCTTTGTCAGGACTACAACAGTCACAGTTGGTCAAATGCCCAAGTCTGACAGATGCGTGGCAGAGCTGCTTCCAGAGCCAACATGAAGGTGGGCAGAGAAAAGGCAACAAGAATGGAGTCTTAGAGTGACAACAATACATAGAATTCAGCTCTGGCCATGAAAACTTTTGCCACAGTAAAGCATCATAAGACTATTTACTGCTTTGGCTGCAACAAGCTAACATGACTACCCCTCTGGAATTGTTTTGTTTCATTAATCAGACTACATCTGTGCACAGACATGTGTGTCTCCCTTCCAGATTCTGTTAGTTTTGGAGGGATATGCGGTCTAAATGTACTGGTGAGTGAAAAGGTGCCTTTGTTAAGGATTTTATATATAGACTGATGTCTGTTAAATTACCTTTAACACACATCAGTCTATTTATACAATCCTTAACAAGGTCTCTTGTAAAGACTGGTGAACGGGTGGCAATCAGGCGAGATAAACAGGTCCAGGTCCCAACCAGACAGAACTGTTTCCACACTGCTGGCCATTATAGATGGATAAGTGAGTCAAATACAGTGATAGAGGCCGCGGTCACACGGACCTCTTACCACGCTAGTTTTCCCGCAGTTCTTCTATCCGCGACATTTTATATCGCTTGGAGGTGGTCAGACGGTCCCTCTGTCTTCTGCTTCACTCGCGCAAGATACTGATCACACAGAGCGCTGTCCCCACGGTGGCGCGGTTTTTTTAAAAAAACAACCCTGCGCATGTGCTTGGGCGTACATACAACTAAAAAGACCAAAATAAAAGCTAGCGCCTGTTTGCACAAGCGCATAACTTAAACTGGAAACACAAAAGGGGGGGACGGTAGCGCGGTCACGGCAAATTGCTGTCCAGATGCCAAAACCGTGGATACAAAGCGTGAGATATCGGAAAACACCTGTTCCAACGGGTGTCAGAAAACGCGGATAAAAAGAGCGAAAACCGCGGGACTCAGCCCGCTTCGGTGCAGGAGGCGGGTTTGCCAATATGAACAGGAAACTTTAATGCGCGAGGGATCAGCAGTGAAGCCCGCACTAAATGTCCGTGTGACCTGACCCTTAGAATTTGTGGATGATATTCAGAGAAATATGCCTTATTTCTTCATTTTTGTTAGCTATCAACCTCATCCTTTCGTTTGATCTGCCCATATCCTTCTCTTTCTCATCATTTCCTTCAACAATCCCCAATTTTTCCCTCCAAAAGGGCTGCAAGTGGTCCTGCTCCCAATGTCAGGAGGATGGGAGGTGCAAACAGTGTGAAGAGCATGTTGCTGGAGTGGTGCAGGGCCAAGACCCGTGGCTATGAGGTAAAAAGACAGTTGCTTTTCAGGCTTTCTGCAAACCCCATTTAAAGGACAGAGGTCCCTTTCAACAGGGTTTGCAGAAAGCCTGCCATGCGATGTGACTGTGAAGAAAGCTAATGCACTCTTAGAATGCATTAACAGAAGCATTGTGGCCAGATCACGGGAGGTGGTAGTTCCACTCTATTCTGCTATGGACAGGCCTCACCTGGAGTCCTGTGTCCAGTTTTGGGCACCACATTTTAGGAAGGATGCTGACAAGCTCGAGTGTGTCCAGAAGAGGGCAACCAGGATGGTGAGAGGGTTGGAATCCAAGTCTTACGAGGAAAGGCTGAAAGAGAAGGCTTAGAGGGGACATGGTTGCAGTTTTCAAGTATTTGAAGGGCTGTCATGTAGAAGATGGAGCAGATCTATTCTCTCTTGCGCCGGATTGCAAGACTAGATCTAATGGGTGAAAATTACAAGGGAGTCGTTACCGGCTAAATATCAGGAGAAACTTCCTAACTGTAAGAGTGGTTGAGCAGTGCAGCAGTCTGCCTCAGGAGGTGGTGGATGCTACTTCGCTGAACGTTTTCAAGTGGAGGCTGGACGACCGTCTTTCGGGTATGTTGTAGGGCTATCTTTCAGCTCTGCTCCTGCAGAGTGCAGTGGGTTGGACTAGATGACCTGCAAGGTCCCTTCCAACTCTAACTTTCTATGATTCTATATGCAGTACCCTGAACTGCTTGGAGAAATGGTGGGATGCAACCTTGATATACAATAGTAATGATGATGCAGTAAGAAATGCTTGTTGCAGCTGAGAGAGAAAGCATGAGGGCCAGAAGCAACTGAACCCTTCCCCATTAACCTTTCTTTTTCTCATTCCCAGCATGTAGATGTCCAAAACTTTTCCTCCAGCTGGAGCAGCGGCATGGCCTTTTGCGCCCTCATCCACAAATTCTTCCCGGACACTTTTGACTACTCCACTCTTGACCCAACAAAGCGCAGAGAAAACTTTGCCCTGGCCTTCTCTACTGCCGAGTGAGCGCTCCGCACACCCCAAGACCCTGGGAGAGCACAATAGTTGGGACAGGTTGGGTTGGGTGGGTGATTATCCACACTCCGTATCGCACCCTGGCTAAACTGGTGCTTGCTGCAGTAAGCACATAAAATATGGAAGGGCAGACTCAGCATGGGTTCTGTAAGGGAAGATCTTGTCTCACTAACCTGTTAATGTTCTTTGAGGGGGTGAACAAACATGTGGACAAGGGGGATCCAATAGATATTGTTTACCTTGACTTCCAGAAAGCTTTTGATAAAGTTCCTCATCAAAGGCTCCTAAGTAAGCTCAAAAATCATGGGATAAAAGGACAAGTCCTTTTATGGATCAAAAACTGGCTAATAAATAGAAAACAGAGAGTGAGTATAAATGGGCAATTTTCTCAGTGGAGGGACGTAAGCAGTGGGGAACCACAAGGATCAGTACTTGGTCCACTGCTTTTTAACTTGTTCATTAATGATTTGGAGTTGGGAGTAAGCAGTGAAGTGGCTAAATTTGCAGATGATACGAAGTTGTTCAGGGTGGTGAAAACCAGTGAGGATTGTGAGGCACTCCAAAGGGATCTGTCAAGGATGGGCGAGTGGGCGTCAACATGGCAAATGGGGTTCAATGTGGCCAAGTGCAAGGTGATGCACATTGGAGCCAGAAATCCTAAATATAAATACACGTTGATGGGGTCTGAACTGGCAGAGACTGATCAAGAGAGAGATCTTGGAGTCGTAGTAGATAACTCACTGAAAATGTCGAGACAGTGTGTGACTGCAATAAAGAAGGCCAATACTATGCTGGGGATTATTAGGAAGGGTATTGAAAACAGATCAGCCAATATCA
This sequence comes from Gekko japonicus, assembly GCF_001447785.1. NCBI lineage: Eukaryota > Metazoa > Chordata > Lepidosauria > Squamata > Gekkonidae > Gekko > Gekko japonicus. The sequence goes on from NW_015174388.1 coordinate 28,638, forward strand.
TAATGCCGCTATATAAATCAATGGTGCGACCTCATCTGGAATACTGTGTGCAATTCTGGTCACCACACCTTAAAAAGGATATTATAGCTTTGGAAAAAGTGCAGAAAAGGGCAACTCGAATGATAAAAGGGTTGGAACACTTTCCCTATGAGGAAAGGTTAAAGCGCTTAGGGCTCTTTAGCTTGGAGAAACGACGACTGAGGGGTGACATGATTGAGGTTTATAAGATTATGCATGGGAAAGAGCAGGTAGAGAAAGAGGTACTTTTCTCCCTTTCTCACAATACAAGAACTCGTGGGCACTCCATGAAATTGCTGAGCGGTCGGGTTAGAACGGATAAAAGGAAGTACTTCTTCACCCAAAGAGTGATTAACACATGGAATTCACTGCCACAGGAAGTGGTGGGTGCTACAAGCATGGACGGCTTCAAAAGGGAATTAGATAAGCATATGGAGCAGAGGTCCATCAGTGGCTATTAGCCACAAGGTATAGCTAGGGGCTCTGGGGCAAGTGATGCTCTGTCTTCTTGGTGCTTGGGGGGGGTCAACAGTGGGAGGGCTTCTAATGTCCTGGCCCCACTGCTGGACCTCCTGATGGCACTGGTATTTCTGGCCACTGTGTGATACAGAGTGTTGGACGGGATGGGCTTTTGGCCTGATCCAACATTGGCATCTCTTATGTTCTTATGTAAGGGCAAAGTGAGACTTTAAATATAGTGATCACCAGTGTTCCCTCAGCTTAGATTTAAGTTAGTGTGAGCTAGCTCACAGGTTTTTAGCCTCTGGCTCACACATTTTTGTCTTGGCTCAGGAAGGATGGATCCAGAGCAAACTAATTTATGCAGTAGCCAGATTGCTCGCTCACAACTTTAATGACAGTAGCTCACAAAGTAGAATTTTTGCTCACAGGACTCCATAGCTTAGAGGGAGCAACACATGCCAAGAAACCACACTATCTGCTGTTCTTTGGCTCATGACTGTTGCATGTCTCCAAGTGCCTGGGGGACACTCACATATCTCCCCTTCACACTTAAAGTGTATGCTGCATCAGACACAGGTCAAAACCCAATGTTACTTGCAGTGCTGCTGGGAGTGGTAATCCACTCTTGGTTTTGTCTTTCAGGTGTTAGGTTAGCCTTGACCGGAGGGGGCTCAAAGGCTCATGGGAAATGAGATTGCCACTGAATAGCCAGTAGAGGGACCAATACTGGAAGAGACAGTAGCTATTAGGAGGAGGACAATCAAAACCAGCTGTAGGTGACCAAGTATCAGTAGATTCTCCCTCAGAACTCCAGAAAATGACCTCAATTTATTATTTATTTTATTTATTTTTATTGTTAACATTTTTACCCTGCCCTCCCCGCGAGTGGGCTCTGAAGCACAGAAGAGCTGTCCTTACCTTTGTTGGTCCACTTGAGGAGCAAGATTATAATTTATGACCTTTTACAAATAAAATGAGAGAGCCAAGCAAGCCTCAAAAGGCAAGATGCCCCCCCTGTTAGTGCTATTTCCTCCCCCATGTACAATCTATTGTGGCTGGATGGCGCACTGCATCCTTTCTGTCCTGGATCCATTTGTGTGGAGAACGACATCCTAGAGGTGACGTGCAGCTTCAGCAAGGCTTAGAAAGGTATCCAAACTAACATGACTTCTTTTCAACAACCTCCTCCCAGGAAGCTTGCAGACTGTGCCCAGCTTTTGGATGTGGAGGATATGGTGCGCCTGAGCGTCCCTGATGCAAAATGCATCTACACCTATATCCAGGAGCTGTATCGCAGCCTAGTACAGAAAGGCTTGGTGAAGACGAAGAAGCAGTGAAACGAGGTGGCCAGCCTGTATCTGAGGCCAGTTGGTAACTACAGAGGAAAGTTTGGGGCGGGTAAGGGGGCTCTATGAATCTCATCCCCAAGGGGGAAGTGTCAAATAAACATTTTAAGGACACCATCCTGTGGAGGATATGAATTGGATGGCGGTAGAGCATCTACGCAGTGGCAAATTGCCTCCATGAAGAATTCTAGTCTCTATGGAGCTGTGGTGAAAATAAAAAGTTTAAGAAGAATGCCCGATACAGAGCAGTGGTTTCACCGAGGGCTTGTGATTGAGACACAAGGTCCAGGAGCCTTATCAGACCTTTAGGGATCCCCTGCAATGGCCCCTCTGCCCCCAAAAGCGTTGTTGAACCCCCTTCACAGCCTGGGAATGATGCCCTTAAGTGGGTAAACGGCCTGATCAATGCCAGGGCAACAGGAGTCTGGGCGGGGTGTGATGGAAGGAATGAAAACAGCACAGTGAAGGGTTAAACACTCCCACCACTACCAAACAACTGTTTCCAACATCTGGAAAAATGCAGAGTTTCCGATTACGGATCTCACCACTGGAAGTGTGCTTGGGAGCATCTTGTTCCACTTCTGTCCATACTGTAAGGGGGGAAAAAGAGTTCACTTGCAGGATATTTTTTCGTATGTTTCAGGCTGAAAAACAGGATTTGCTCTGTTTGTTTCTCAGGGAGAAGACAGCATACGGGATATGTCCTGGCCACAGCGCTCTCTCCATTCTGTGACTTCCTCTGCACACAGCATTGGATTGAACAGTAGTAGCTGCCCCCCGCTAATGCTAAGGGCTACAACACACACATTTTACCAATACGCCTGTGAGATATTTAGGGAAGAGATTACTGATATCACCTTTGGGCGGGGCGGAAGCAATCATCTTCAGCAATCTGACCTCCATGAAACCAAAACTGACGGCATCTGTTCCCAGCAGATACAGCTTAGAAGGAGCAGATTCTCTTCTTCTCCAGCAGCCCCACCCCCCTCCAAGCAGGGATGCTGCTTCTGACTGAGTACTTGTCTCTATTAAAGCTTCTGCTTTCCTTGTTGTGAACCAAAGCAACTGCGCTGATTTTGTGACAGCAGACAGCTCAATGCTTACAGCTCCCTTTCTCTCCTCAGTAGTGAGAATACCGGGAAGACAATTGGAATAACTATCCTTGGGGATATTCCTCAGAAACAAAACATAGGTCCCGTTCACACGGAGAAGTTGCCATGCTAAAGAGACAGATGATAGGTGGATTGTTGGTGCACAATCACACCACAACATCTGGGAAGCGTCGTGCACCCATGGCTAACCCGTAGCTTGTCGCCGAAGATGTGCAGTAAAAAACCACCACATACAAGATACTAGTTTCCGGAAAACGCGGGGCAAGGGCGGGCGTCTGAACGCGTTTCCGCTTAAATCCCGTGGCATCTGGCGCCTGTCCATGTCCCGTCGCAAACAGGATTGTTTTGTTTTTTTAAGTCTCCACAGGATGCGCACAAACGATCATGCGCATGCACAACTTTCGATGAGAAATATTTTTCCCCATTTTCCATGGAAGTGGCGCCTAGCAATTGCCAGTGTGATCGCGCCACACCGCTTCTTTGCCGTGCTGCAGGAGAGCCGTGTGATCGGCACCTAACAGTCCAACCATGGAACCTCGACGGGACATGTGATTGGGCTGCCGCGCGTTACTTTGCTCCGGGGCAAACAGCCACACTCCCCCCCCTGCATTTTTCGGCCCATGTGACCGGGGCCATAATTGTTTAAAACTACAGGGAAATATGTAACCTAGCATATGCATGCTGAGTCAGGAAGTAAGCCCCACTGTATTCAGTGCCCTTGGCTCCCAAAGGCTACACACCTAGGCACAATTACTATAGTACACCCCAGTAAATTATGAACAAAGATTTCTGGGATTGGGCTGTGAGAATATGCTGGAAAGAAATTTAGCTATAAGATCCATTCGGCATTGAAACAAACTGCCTACAAGGACTGTGGAATTCTTCCCCCCACCAAAAAAAGGCTGAACAACCATCTGCTAATTACACATCAGGAAAGGGATAATAACCATAGCCTGTCTCAGTACAAAGGCTTGGAGGTGTTGATCTAGTCCATCTCCAGCAACTACAGAATTCTATAGAAGAACTTCTAGAAAGCCACAAATTGTATAGTATCAAACAAGTTTTAGAGGAGGACTAATATATACACAGAGGAGGGAAATACTTTCCCCAGTATTTCTCTCTCTCTCTGTGTATGTATGTGCATACACACAGTAGATTCTATCCTACAAGAGTTTTAAAAAGGTAAAGGTTCCCTTGCTCGAAAGCCAGTTGTGTCCGACTCTAGGGTTGCAGTGCTCATCTCTGTTTCAAAGCCGAAGAGCCAGCGCTGTCCGAAGACGTTTCCGTGGTCATGTGGCCGGTATGACTAAACACCAAGGTGCACGGAACGTTGTTACCTTCCCACCAAAGTGGTCCCTATTTATCTACTTTCCATTTCTTGCTTTCGAACTGCTAGGTTGGCAGGAGCTGGAACTAGAGACGGGAGCTCACTCCGTCATGCGGTACACTCGGGTATTGAACTGCTGAACTACCGACCTTCCACAGCCTGCAGCTCAGCGTCTTAACCACTTGAGCCACTACAATAAATTTAGAAGTCTTTAGACTCCTTTCAAGCTATAATGGGAATCCCAGAAAAGCTGGGGTTTCCATTATAATTAAAAGCTCCTGAAGAGCATGTTCTGCTGCTGAATCTCTAAGCACTGAGCCTTTCAGCCTGTACAGGACTCATCTCCCTAGCAATCTTTCATCTGAAGCTCCTCATTCCCTCCTGCCTGGGGTTGCTGCGAGTCAGGAGGGCTGTGTTCCTCAGTGGCCTCCACTGTGACTGGGTGGCCATGCTCCTCGCAGATGTTGTGCAGCACAGCACATGTGCACAGTATTGCATTTAGGTTGTGCTCCATGACTGGACGCTTGGCCCCCAGACACCTCCAGGGCGCCTCTAGGCAACCAAAGGCCTGCTCCACAACACATCTTGCCCTGCTGTGTACCCCATTAAATGCCACCTGCTGTGGGGTTAACACTCCTGTATAGGGCGTCATGAGCCAGCGGCGCATGGGGCAAGCGGCATCTGCTCTAATTAGAGGAGGGATCTGTACCCCCTCAATAGTTAGTGTGGGATTCCCTGGCACGAATAGGCCTTGGTCCGTGGCGCCTATTATTCTCGAGTGCCTTCGCATAGATGTGTGTCATGGCTCTTGCCAGCTTCTCCCACTGTCACATCTATGAGGCGCCCTTGGTGGTCCAGAGTCCCTTGCAGGAGGACAGAGTAAACGTTCTTTCTGTTGTAGAATTCTGCAGCTTGCCCTGGTGGTGCCCGGATTTGGATATGGCAGCCATCCATGGCTCCCACACAGTGTGGACTCCCCCCCCCCCAGCTCCTCGAATCCAAGCATTATCTGGCAAAAGTGAAGGATAACATCAGTGTTCAGGCCCACAGTACCTTGCTCTACCTAGATTTATCAGTAACAGTCAGACATAATATCTACAGTAATTTACAGTTGCTGCATAAGTACTGGTGTGTAGGAATGCATGCTCTAACCCTAACAAGACATGGCCCTGCCAGGACATTCATCATTTGCAGTTTCAGGCCCAGTCCGTCCTTTAAGGTGGACAACAATGCCCACAGTCTTATTTGGAATTAGCTGATGATAGTTACAAAGTGAAATGCTTGCTAGCAGCTCGACTACATTGTGCCACAGTTGTAACTTATGGCATTGTTCGATACGCATATAAAACAACCAATGCTCCCTCTAAGTTGTGGAGTCTTGTGAGCAAAAAAATCTACCTTGTGTGAGCTACTGGCATTAAGGTTGTGAGCGAGCAATTTGGTTACTGCATAAATTATTTTGCTCTGGAGCCCCATCCTTCCTGAGCTAAGACAAAGTTTTGTGAGCCTGAGGCTAAAAACCTGCAAGCTAGCTCACACTACCTCAGCTTAGAGGGAACACTGAACACAACCATGCCTGCATCACTGACACCCCCTGAAGTCCTGTTATAAATGTTGACCATTATCACTTCCAGCTCTCTTTTATAGTAATTGCCATCTGGACATTACCACGGTAGTGGTCATCCACAGATGTCACTGACTGGTCACCATTACATTCCCTGTGCCTGAAAGGACATATGATAGAAAACACCTCATTTCTGTCGTGCATTTGCTTTACATGGGAGATGCTTACCCGTCCAGGTGACCGCAGACATACAGGGCAACTCAACAACTGTGCCTTGATAGCTAGGCAGACCTCCACCACTATTCCGGCCACAGTTGATCTTGCTATGCCAAATAGGGTGCCAACCACACAATAGCATGTGGATAACACGCTCCTCTACAGGTATGGGGTCCCTCATGGCTGTTCCCTCATGCTGAAGATGTGGCTTCAGAGAGACCACCAGCCACAGGAAGGTGGCCCTGGTCATCCTGAAACTTTGTAACCCCTCTGCTCATTCTCCCCTATGTCCCAGGCATAGACTGTCCACAGTTCAGCTGGTCGAGGATAGACCCACCAACGACGTGGGGCTCCTTGCTCTGCCAGTGTGTGGAGATGGGCCATGTCAAGGGACTCTGGAAGCACAAAGTCCCCTACGCATGAGGTGACGTCTGAGGTATATCAGCCTCCTCACTCTCATGGCTGTCAACCTTTGGTGCAGATGACAGGCCACTGTGAGGAAAGTCTGAGCTGTCAGAAGCGTCAACAGACACTGCTCCTGAGGATTCATGTTGCTCCCTCAGTGCAAATGTCAGATATGAGCGGGAAATGATTTTTATGGGGGGGGTGGACAGCTCAGGCAGATTGATACAGTTGGGCGAAGGAAAAGGGGAGGGGGAGGATCTCAGGCACTTCTGCCTGACAGAGGTGCTGGCGTGCCCACAGCCAGCCTGGGTGAATTATAGAATCATAAACTCATAGAGTGGGAAGGAACCTCCAGGGTCATCTAGTCCAACCCCCTGCACAATGCAGGAAATTCACCAATACCCCCACACACACACCCCAGTGACCTCTGTTCCACGCCCAGAATATGATTTTAAAAAACCCCTGCAGGATTTGGGGGGGGGGGCAAACTGGCCTGGAGAAAAATTGCTTCCTGGCCCCAAAGTGGCGATCAGCATTTCCCTGGGCATGTAAGAAAGGGCCACAAGAACTAAGCATTGATGCAACCCTTCCTGCTCTACCTCTCGTGATTCACACAATCAGCATTATGATCCTTTTACAGTTGAAAGCATGATATAAATGCAAAGGACTATTTGTAAGATTATCTGTAAGACACAAGACCAGGATGCATCTCACTTCTGGCAATCACTTGGAGAGACCCTATCACTCAGCTTCCATTGCCCCCCACACACCCCACACTGGAATAAGAACATAATATCAGGCCATACCACATTGCAATAAAGCCCCTACAACTGTATACAGAAATACTGAGCTTCCCTACCATTTACCACAACTAGCCCACCACACAACCAGGATCAAGACTCCTAAGTGGACCAACAGAGAGGCATACACTCATTTGAGAAACTATTACATTACAACACCTCTGGAACATTACAGATCAGTAGATGCAGCACTGCACAGTGGTCAGAGTTGCAGATTGATGTGGGGAGACCCAGGTTTGTATTCTCACTCTGCTGGCTGAGTGACCCCGGGCCAAATCTCCCCTTCTCTACCTAACCTACCCCACAGGGTGGTTGTGAAGATGAAATGGAGACTCATGGGCAGGGTCCCCAGCTTCCCTGGCAGGAACACTATGTTAAGAAATCTCTCACAATTATGCAGCCATAGCAGGCAGGAGGGAAGGAAGCAAATACCTCCAGTGCCAGAGACTTGTAGAGGAAGAGTCAAACTTTGGGGACTCACCCGTGCACCAGAGAGCCAAGGCAGCAGGAGGCAAGAAGCCTGGGCGAGCTGGGCTCCTCCATGCCTGGCAGAAGATGAGGTGCAGAGGCGAGAGGTGGGCAAGCAGAAGAGGCACTCAGCCAGCCCCACAAGCTGTGTGCAAAGAAACTCCCACCGCCCCAAGCTTCAGGGCTGCCTCGTTAAAGGAGTGCGGAGGCCAGACTCGCAAATGAGAAAAGGCAAGCTCAGGGTTTGGCCCCACTATATCCTATGGGCCATTGAAGTCAATGGTGAAAACATAGGGTA
>NW_015174388.1:36970-60613 GCF_001447785.1 Gekko japonicus
CCCCATCCCCTCCATTGTTCTCTATGGTGGGGGAAAAGTTACTTTTTTCCCACCATAGAGAACAATGGAGGGGATAGGGGCAACCTGTTTGGGGGCCCGTAGAATTGGACCCCCTGGTCCAATGTTCTTCAAACCAGGTTGGTATCTTGGGGAGAGGCTCCAGCAGCTACTCTGTGAGATTGGAGCCTCTCCCTCAAACCCCCTCTCCTCCAGCCCCCAGAATATACCCTATGTTTTTGCCATTGACTTCAATGGCCCATAGGATATAAAGGGGCTGAAATTGACATTTGGCCCGGAGCCTGAAAAAGGCAGGGAGGGCAGCTCAGCAGTCCCCCGTCCCCCCGCGGTGGTTGCAGCTGCCGCCAAAAGCGGTGGAGGCGGGGCCCATAATTTTTAAAGAGCCCCTAAGAACAGCTGGAGGAGCCAGAATGACCTCTCGCACCAGAGGTGGAATTTGCCCCTACGAGTCCAAGGCCATTACCCCGGGCTCAGGGAGGCACAAGAACGTTTGGGGGGGGGGCCCGTGGGCATCGCAGCTGCCGCTGAGAACACCAAGGCAGCCATAACATTTTAAACAGCCCCTCCCGAGAGCTGGGGGAGCCAGAATGACCTCTCGCATGTGATGTCCGAGTGGACATCACACGGTAGAGGTGGAATTTGCCCCTACGAGTCCAAGGCCACCACCCCGGGGCTCAGGAAGGCGGGGGAACATTTTCCCCCACACACCGTGTCCCAACTGATGGCTGGTGGGAGCAGGGGGCGGGGCTTATGTGCCCGCCCCCTGGGCTCCTGACTGGCAGAGGGGTGCTCTGGTGTGCTCTGGAAGGAACCGAGGCCTGCATACACACAAACGCAAACATACGGGGTAGGGGGCCCCTGCTCCTGTGTTTTGAACCACTGCAAGGCAGGGAGAACTTCCATTTCATCATCATGGAGGTGCTGAAATGAGAAATGCTTCTCGGGCCATCCATTAGTTCCATACACTGGCTTCGGGGCGATTGATGAACCGAAAGAGAGACTCCCCCCTAGTGCGCCCTAAAGCGCCCCAGATCCGAGCTCCTCTCTTCCTGAGGTGCTCGTTCGGGTCTCCGCTCGTGCGGATTCCCTCCTCCACCGCGGGTGGGCGAGACGCCCTTGGGAGCGACCCGAGGATGCGTCCGCCATTTGCGGGAGCCAAACCGGAAGCACCAACTGTGCTATTGTTAAAGGTTGCGTGATCACACATGTATTTTGTTAAAAATCTGGAATAATGGCATCTTGATTAGAGGCCACAAAGTGAAAAGCCACTATTGAACCACACGTGGTTATAACACATACAACAGAAAGGTGGGCATAATTCAGCGTGGTGGAGTATTTGCTTTGTATCAGAAGGTTCCAGGCTCAGTCCCTGCAGTCAAGAGCTGTAACAAGGGCATGACAACTTGCCTTGGGCACCCAAAGCCGAGGGGCACATAAAAAGTGTATAATTAAAATAAATGTTGTGTTATTATTGATCTTGTTATTTATGTATTTACCTTTTTACCAAAATAACTACTATGAAAGTATAGGTGGCACAATTTTATATTCTTGCTTTGGGGTCAAAATTAGCTAGTTCAGGCTTTGCCTGTTATTGCCAGTTAATGGAAAACAGGCTTTGAGAAATTGGTGGAGAAAATGGAGAAACTATGCAGCTGAATAGACCAATGGCTGACAATATGAGACAGGTTAATACATCATTCTTTAGAAGATATTCTTGGTTTTTATTTTATCAGGTCCCTTGTAAGAAATAAGAAAATTCCAAGGCCTTGTGGGGAAGAATAGGTGTGTGAGTTGTTGTGCTGACCTACCCAGATGGCTACCGGGGAAGGCCCTTCGTGTGATTTTGGCTCTTGCTCATGCAAAGCTCTTTGTGTATCCAACACTGAACTGAGCAAAAGGTTGCAGAATCGGTCCAGGTAAAATGGTTTGAAGAATACGCCTATCTTTTTCTCAACATGTCTCCAGTCACATATTGTGGATGGCTATGAAGTACAGCTTGAGCTATAAACCTTGCCAAAATCCTTATTCTAGCAGTCCATTTCTAGTATTGCCTTGGAGATGTATTAACATAAATGACAAGAAGTTATATAAGGGCTACTTTTCAAGGCTTGCATATGCCACATCCCTAACTTGGTTTTAAACTGAAGCATAGATATTTACACAGAAGTCTCCTACAGTCAACTGAGCTTACTTCCTGGGAAATGTGCAAGTAACTGTGGACTTCCAGTAAGGAAACCTGGGAACTGTCATCTAAGGGTGATAAGCAGGAGTGAAAGCAAGCTGGTATGGGTTGGTAGGGTAAGAAAGTGGCTAACTTGTACCACCCATCTTCTGCTCTTGAGTCCCAGAAGAGAGACAGTACTGGTAAGAAATTCAAGTTACTTTTGTTATTATACTAGTAAAGATGTATAAAGGACAGTTATATCTTCTGAGACATTTAACTGTTACAACTAGAATACTTCTTGCTCAATAATGGAAACAACATGGAATATGGAATCCTGGTTGCAAAAATTTGCCAAATCATCTTGATGCACAGAGTACAAGTCTTATAACCCTTGTAATCCAATTCTAAATGTGTTTTCTCAGCAATAAATTCCAGTGAGCTTGGTAGAAAATACAGGTAAGTGTAGCCCTCCTGCCTCTGCCAGTGTACCTGTTCCAGGTAAAGCATCACTATCCTGTAGACACAGATGGGTAACCATATTGGTCTGAAGCAATAGAACAAAGTTTGAGTCCAGTGGCATCTCTAAGACCAACAAAGTTTAATTCTGGGTATAAACTTTTGTGTGCATGTACACTTCATCAGATAAAAGTTTAATTCTAGGTATAAGCATGAAAGCTTATACCCAAAATTAAACTTTGTTGGTCTTAAAGGTGCCACTGGACTCAAACTTTGTTCTATCCTGTAGACTGCCGTGTCATTACAGTCTCCCCAGTCTACTGCTGTACCTGCACGTTTAATGCATGCATAATTAAATTCAGATTTCAAAAATAAAGACATCAGATCTGTAATTAAAGATGTAATATTTATATATTTGGCAATGTGTTAATTTATGCAAATCTCATGTTTTACTTAGCCGCCCTGAGCCTTCGGGGTAGGGCGGAATATAAATGTAAATATAAATAAATATAAATAAATTAATTAATACTGCAGACTACATTCTTTAACAGAGATACTTTGTAAGCATATGGAGTTGGAAATTGGAAAGGGGGGAGGTGTGATTCTTAGCTCATTTAGGCCTTTGCTCGTGGAAAGTGAAAAAGAGTATCTGGAAAACGGAACAGACTTGGGAGACCAGATAGTGACTCAGAATGAACTTCCTGGCAATGACGCTGATAGAAGGGAAAGTGCTCTTTGTCTTTTATTGTTTGCAATTTTGTCCGGGGACCAATACCATCTATGGAACATTTTGTATATATTTTCTTTTTAAGAGATGGATCTCATAAATTTAACAGTTTTCCATACTATATCCCATTGCTCAGATTCGAGCACCTTTCCCATATCATGCATCCAAGAAATCATGACAGTTTTAATACTTTCATCCAATTGATAGTCTTCTAGTAAAAATCTATAAAGTTTTTGGATTAATTTATCGCTAGATGAGAGCCAAATCTTATCCAGTTGCGTATTGCCGAGCTCCAATTCACTTCCTCGTTTCGGGGCACCTGGCTAAGATAGGAGAATCGCCACCCTCTCAGTCTTAAGTCCAGTAGGCCCCCTACCAAACCCCTCTCTACGGGAGGGAGTTTGAGGCGTTGAATAAAGCCTAGAAGAAGTTAAAGGATCAAAGAGTGCAGGAGCAAGCTCAACGCACACTCTCTGTCGTTGAGACCGGATCTGGAACTCGCGGCAAGTTTCCCAGTGTTTACAGCTACTTGTGGGTAGATGTTCCTCAAGGAATGCAAAACAGTCACTTGGTGCTATAGCGTCATAGGCTCAGCAAATTTTTGATGACAAACTACAAAGAGTCAGGATATGAAATCCATTTTGTTCAAAGATGGAGGCTGTTACTAGGTCAGTTTAGGGCCAAAAAAGTACTGAATTAACATCTGTAGCTATATATCATCAGCAGTGCACAGACTTACATATGTGGATATGCCTTTTGCTGCCTTAGGCCGTAAAACACCTACAAATAAATACTTTTGTATATGGACTTATTCCATTCGTTAATACACTTGCAGGCGCATATGCATACTTTGCAAAAAACCACACTGGCGGGATCTGTCCTTCTAGAAATGCAGTGGATCTACCACATCTAATCCTAAAAGGGCTGAAAACACATGATTCTCCCTGCGTTCAAGAGGAACCAATAGTAGTACTTTTTAAATAAGCAAGAGTCCTGTTATTGAAATGGGGTAACAATTAAAGGGAGGACTTGTGGAGGTCTTTGCACACAGTAAAGATGCTGTAGGTCTGTGCACATAGTAATACACTCTGCTTCCCATCATGGGAAACCTGGCAATAGTCCAGGGTTGAGATGAGGGGCAAATTTTATCCTCAGGGCACTGTCAGTCACCTTTATGGAAGACCGTGTTGGGGCAGCCACTTGGGAATACTTCTAGAATGACAGTGGAGGCAATGGGGCTCTTCTAGAGATGGGGCAGCAGCCCTGTGCTTTGGCACACTTACATCATTGCAGTCAACTTGGTCTGAGGCCTCTGTGAACATTTCAGGGCCTGCCTATTCTCTGTCTGCTCAGGAACCCATTCATCAGTTCACATTGTCTAAGATTCAGCCCCAATACTGGAACCAGGTGCCAGAGCGGAGTCCCGAGGAGCCCGGGCACACAAGCCTGCCCAGCTGTCCGTTCTGAGCAGACATCTATTGATTTCTGGCATTTCAAGAGGTGCTCCATTTTGATGCCTGTAAAATAATCTCTGTATGAAAGCTGTAGTCCTCTGAAGTTCTTTCCCAAATGCTCTTTCTTTTAAAAAATAAATATAGGTATAATTTCAAAGAAATACCCTTGACAAGACCCCCTCGACCCAGTTTAGGCATGAATGCCAGCTTCCCACATGGCTACTTCTCAGCACACAGGAACTCATGACTTCCCAGTGAAGGTTCCTTGTCACTCTCCATCCGTAAATTGGTGACAAGTTGTTGCAAAGCATCCTGCCAGTATGCTATCTCCCTGCCACACACCCCCCCCAGGCGCTAGGCTGATGGTGGTTAGTGGTTCCTAGTTCCACATTTTTAGATCTAGTTTCTTGTTCAATAGAGATGCACATGTAGTTTGAATAGCAAACTGGGCTTTGAGCAGATCTGCAAAATATACTTCAGAATTCAGCAGATCATATGTCTGTGCCAAATGGAAGGAGGTGAAATGAATGAGATCACTGATTGTGAAGCAGCTGTTGGCATATCTCTAACACATCTGGCCCAGAAGGGGAAGATAGGATTTGGTGTGGAAGAAAACCATACCGACATCTCATCTTGGGTTGTCTGAAGAAGACAGGCTGTGCTGGCCTACTTCCTTCTCCCACTATTATGTAAACAATGAGAGGCCAGCATGGGATCTTCACTGGAGGCCCATCTCTGACAATCATGTCTCGCGTTCACAGTGGGCCTGTCTGCTGCTGAACACACAGCCTTGCGTGTTGTTGCGCCCAATGGATGGGTTTCTCCTTCAAGGCACCAGCACTGCATCCCTCAGGACTCAGGCAAAGGCTGTCCTGTTTACTCAAGCCTTTTTAATTAGCTTTTTAAAATTATTATTACTGCTGTTTAATGCTGCTGGGGTGGTTATTAACATGGTTTTCTGTTGTTACATACCGCTTTTGTTTTCTATGAATTGTAAGTGGTCCTGAGTGCCCCTTTTGACAAAAAATTGACATAGACATTTAAAAAAATAAAATAATATGTGCTGAGCTCAGATGCACTGAAGGGGCTCATTCAAGTTTGTTGTTGTTGTTTGAAAAGCCATATGCAAACTCTCATTGAAATGTGTCAGGGTAATATACTAGCCCTAGGAAAGAAGGAAAGAAGGAAACAAGGGTTAAGCAAATGGGAAAGCTGCAGGCAACTTTCATGCAGATCATCTTGTCTGATGGGCTGCATATACATGTATTTTGCTACATGAACACAAACTAAGGTTAGCTGCTTGTTCTAAGTGTTTCCAAACCATCTATACTGGGAAATATACCCTAGAATTTTTACCATGCATAACAAACTGTCGGAAGGAATCCTACTGTTACTTCTCAACTTCTGCACAGGAGATCTGCAACATGAAGGGGCCCTTCATCTGAAAGTCTGTCACCAGAAGGCAGAACAATAAAAGCGAACTGTCCTAATGCAAATATCTTTCTCTAATTTCTGTGTTTTCCTCAGGCTGGCGCATGTCCAGTCTTTGCCATAGTTTACGGGAATTCTCACCATGACAGGAATTACCCTTAATCTTTAACTGACTGCTGCCGGTAGCCAGCCAATGGGATGTGAAGCCCCCCGCTGCCAGCTCTTTCCTCTCTCATTCTTCACTCTCGATATGCAGCTGTGCTAAAGTATGTCCTAACATTTGGGTCCTATAGACTGAAGAGAAGGCAATTTCTTGACCTTCGGTTTCTCTTACACCAAGAAACGTCTTGTATCCTTTTTGTCTTATTTGGCAATTTTCCATTTCACTACCCAGTCTAATTATTTTCTCCAGACAAGAGGAACTGGGGAAACGGAATTCCCCTAGATAAAGTGAAACCAATGTTTCCCTCAGACATGTGATCAGGGATTGCGAAAAACAGGAGAAAAGGGCCTGCAGGCAGCCAGAGAAAGGAGAGAGAGGAAACAACAAGTGACTGGAGTGGATATCGAAGAGCCGCTTCAGTACCTGGCAGTCAAGACAGCTGAAGACAGGGCAATCCTGCTGGGATTCAATGCAAGCCTATCGCTTTGGCAGGCCCTCTGCCACCATGAAGACCTGGCTGATCTTTATATATCTGGCCACTGCTGTGATAAGTATAGGATTGGTGAGTAGCACAATTTTGCATCTATTTCCCAACCCCAACCTCTACTATAGGAGCAAAATGGAGGCATTAAACTTCATTATACTCAGAGTTGTGGCCACGGGCTTCTGTGGTGAAGCACTAATGTTTTAGGGAGTGGGGGCAGAATAATTATTCTGCAAGGAAGACATACTGGCTCGAACTTGGATTACCATCTCCTGGCTCAACCTGCATTTGGAATTCATTGGAGTTTTATGGCATTTTAAAGATGAACAATTTCTTAATCTATTTTAATCTTCCATGGACCATAGGATCCACTTCATCCTCACTTGGCAGACATATGGCCATATAGTTATGAAAAAGTAAGTTGCAAACAGCACTGTCTAAGAGCTATGAAATGCAGTAAGTATAGGCCAAGGCATAGTTGTACAATATTCAGATGTGATCGATAAAAGTACAGAGACCATTCACAGCAACAATAGCTGGAGATGATGCAGTTTCTCTAACTTTGCAATTCTCTAATGACTAAGTATTCTCAGGTCCTAATAAAGTCTTTGGGAAAGACCGTCAAAGACAAATTCTAATCCAACAGTTTCATGGTGGAGCCCCATTTGGATGTTCTTTTTTTGAAAAATGACGACTTTTAGTCAATCAGCGGAGTATCTTGGGAGACTAAAGGGCTCTGCTGTCGATTTCTGAATATTGCTAATTTTATGTCAGACGTGTTTCTTTCCTGTTTTCCCTTCTTCTTTTTTTGCACAAAGACAAACAGGCTAGTGCCATGTGGAGGGCATTGTGGACAAAAGGGCACTGTGGACAAAAGGGGATGTCTCACACTGAAGGTTTACCAGATGCATAGTTCCAAGGTGGTATAGCTGATCTGAATCACCCAACAAAAGAATTTGAAAGGGAGGCTACAGTGTAAAACTGCTGTATTAGGATTCATCAGGAAGTTTGACAGAATTTCCCAAGGACTTGGGATTCCTAAAATCTCACAGATGTTGTGGAATTGAGAGCCAGTGTGGTATAGCCGTTAGAGTGTTGGACTAGAATGAAGGAGATCCAGATTCAGATCCCCCCTCCCCGTGAAAGTGACTGGGTGATTTGAGCAAGCCATCCTTTCATAAGGTTGTGTCAGCTAGCTGCCATTGTCATTCCGGTTCCTGTGTAGTTCCCTTCACCCCCTCCCTCTCATTCCTTGTTTGCTTGAGTTATGTTATGTAGTCCGCGGAACTCGCCAAGGTCGGGCAGCTGGTTGTAGGAGGAAAGCTTCGCCTAGAATGTTTTGGGTATCTAGCATGTGAACTGAACCTGTGTTGACATTATAGAACTGTTGCGTTCCCATGCAAAGGGCGCGAATTGTATATTCTATTCCCGCCAGCGGGAACTGGGCTCATTGGTCCTTACCTGGTTCAAATGTCTATATTATGCCTTCCCTGGTTACCTGTAGTTATTCCTAACAATGTCCTGTTCTGGTTAAACCAACGCTTTGAAATAAACCTTGCTTTGCTTTTCAAAGTGGAGTTATTTTGAATGCTTGGGATCCAACAGGTTGCTGTGTGGATAAAAGGAGGGAGTGAACCACGTGTGCCTCCCTAAGCTCCTTGTAGGTATTATTCAGGGAAAATATGTTATAAACTATCGCTAGGATTGGAATTATCTTTCTGTGTTTCTTGCTTGCATTTGAGTTTTACATGAGTACATTTCGATGTGTACTCCCTGTATGTCATAGTCTTTGACCCTGCTGTATATAATCTCCATCAAGTGAGGGCCTGACTCAAGCATCCAGCAAAAAATTATGGTAGAATAAAACATTATAAGTCTTTGTGCCGCAAGTCTCCTGTGTATTTTTGCTACAATCAACTAATTGTTAGTATGGAAGAAGCTACATTTGGAAAGTTGCCCAGGGTGGAGTGAGCCACAATACTGACCAACAACCACAAGATTTTAAAGGGTTGTCAGAACGGTTGCTAATGTATTTGCCAGAATATGCTGTAAGAGGAGGCATGAACAAATTCAAACTGGTGACAGATGCCAGCTACTAAAGTTGCCAACTGCCTGAATTCTAAAAAGTCCTCTCCTTTTCATAGCAGCATAATGGGGTGTTGTTTACCAGGCAGTTTTATTTACCTCCATGCCGTGAACAGCTTCAGCTGCCCATTCCCACACATGGAGCCTCTTGTTATAGGGACAGGTCATTCTTTCTCCCCTGCCTGTTACCCAAATGGCCTACCTGTGTGTATACCCCAAATACAGGAACACCTCTCTTAAGGTGTTGGCAGCCCACGCATGCATGTACTCAAGGTAAATATTATTGGGACCAGTTTGCCCAGGTTCAGGAGGATCATGTTTTGATGGTTTGGGGGGGGGGCAGTAATACTCTCGTTTCCCTCAGCAGATCTGCTACCTGTCAGATTTTCTCAGACATGGTATTCTAGGTAGTGTTAAAGGTGTCAATCTATTCTATTTTGGACTTTTAAACCTGAATACCCCCTTTGAAGTCCTGGTTGTCAGGATTATATTGTATTTGGTTAACCTTTTCTGCAAGGATGTCCAAAAGCTTTTCCCTGGCTGTATACGTTTCTGGGTTTTCTCCTGGGGCTTGTTTTGCTAGTACTAAAAGTATTTCTGAATTCTGCACAGATCAGACCAAAGTGACTATTTCTCTCCTCCATGAGTACATGTAGGGCTCCCAGCCTCCAGGTGGGGCCTGGAGACCTCCCAGAATTACAGCTGATGTCCAGACTACAGAGATCGGTCGTCCCCTCCCCCCCCCCCCGGGAGGAAATGGCCGCTTTGGAGGGCATCTCCACGTGGCATCTCTACACGGCCCTTCTGAGCTTCCTCCCCTCCCCAAATTCTGTCCTACCCAGGCTCCACCTCCGAGTCTCTGGGAATTTCCCAACCCAGAGTTGGCAACCCTAAGTACACGTTTAAAGATGTTAAGTTTCACGAGGAACTGCCGGCTTCTGTTTCTGGGCCGCCTATACCAGAGGCACACAATCTTGCCAACTGAAATAAATCTGCTGTTGGCTGTGGGACATCCTTGTAAAATGGCTGCCAAAAACCCCATGCCAGTATCCTGATTCAGAGGACCAAAGTGGTCTCCTGTTGCTTTGGCCTCAATGGCTGAACTTGCAGCTGTCTCTTTAATTTCCTCTCTACCTGTGGTTGCAGAGTCCTAATTCTTCTCTTGATGACCTTAGCTCTTACAGGGCCACTGAAGCATTCCATGCCCAATCAGGATTGTGGGGATGTTCTGCTAGAACATCCACAGCCATGATGGAAGAGTACTCTGGCAAGGCTCCTGGGTGGATAGAAGCAATTAAATCTCTATGCAGCCCCGGTTTGTTCTTCAAAGCTTCTATCTCTTTGTGGTACACATGATGGCTGGTTTTGTTTTTCTAGGTCTTAAGTTGATTGGCTAGAAATTTAGCACCTTGCTTTGCCTCTTCTAATCTTAGTTCCAGGTAAGATACTCTACTTTGTATGGTCATTGTAATAGCAGTGGCCTGGTCTAATTCCTCCTGGATTTTTGTAAGGGCAATGGACAAATTGCCCTTATCTGTCACTAGGCCATATCTTTCAAATACCATTCTCTCAGTCTCATGCAAACATGTTTCCAATTTCTCACTCACATCCTCATACAAACTCTTTTGTTCACATGCATAGTTTACACTGTCAGTCAAAGTCACCCATAAACCCCAGGCAGCACAGGCATCTTTGTTGCTACCTCTTGGTTTGAATTTAGTACAGTACTTGGTGAAAGCTTCTTTTAAGGATCCCATCAGGTCAGGACCTGAGAAAGTGTCATGTTCTCATAGATTTCCACTTTATTTTCTTAGCCATTTGTCCATTTTATCTTGGCTAGGTGCTTGTCTTAATTTCCCATCATGTCTGTGTTTACATTTACTTGATCTGGGTATTCTAAAACCCAGGATGTTTAACCCAAAGTGATGACCCTACAGTTCTTTGGGGGGAAATTTAGTTCCTTTTCAAGTATTCTAAACTTTAGGTGGATTGCCTGCATCAGGGATTCTACAGTCTGTGCACTGTTAACATCATTCTGCTAAAATATTCTAAAACTTGAGAAATGATGCAGTCATGGAGGAGATTCTACAGCCTGTGGGGTGTTTAAATCAAGACGCTCTATTAAAGTTTAGTGAAAAGTACTGAGTTCTGACACGAGGCATAGTGATCAGCTCATAGTTTATTAACTCACTGGAAATTAAAAGACAAACTAACCGGTCTGTGGCCAGCTTTTATCCGTGCACGCACACACGCTCAAAACACCACCACCCCACTCCCCGTGATAGGCTCTGTTTACACTACCTGGTCTCAACAGGTACATACCAGGATCCGCGCGAGCCCATTGGTCCGCGTTAGGATCCTACCAGTCTATTGTTCCTAGACCCGAAGGTCTGTTTGACCGCATGGCCAGGCTAGCGCTGGCGAGGCTGTCTTAATACATAACATTTAGTTTTACAGGTGGGGTCCTGTCCCAAGTTTCAGGGCTTACCAGCTAACCCTCAAACAGTCTTGTCACCAAGCATGATGCACAGTGCTGTGCTTCCCAAGGGGTGATACCTCAGGGTGTTCAGATGCTTGAGGATTTCCTCCTCCAAGCCTAGCTCCTAGCCTGGCAGCAGCTGTTCTGTGAGCACTAGAGCAAAAAGAGTCCTCAGAGCCACAGCTCGTGCACAGAGAATGAATGGTAGCTGCAACTCCACCAGGAATACTTACTACAACTTAACTTCCCGGGAGATATGCTCCAAAGCAAGGTTCCTTTTAAAAGAGAGTTCTGCCATGCCATCAACACACACACCCAAAAGTCACAGTCACACCAGAGAATTGCACAGAATCACCAAATCTGTTTTCCCTTACCTTCCATGGTTTCCAGCACACATGTAGTGGTGAGCCACATGCATGTTAGAAAGTGCAGATGTCATGCATTCTCCAAATGGCCTACACATGTATGTATATACCTGGACTACAGGAGTGTCTCCTTCAATGTATTAGCAGTCCATATGCTTAGGGTAAATATTATTGGGACCTGTCTGTCCAGTGTATTCTAGGGTCCAAGATTTGATCTAACACTTTGTACAACTGCAGATTCTTAGAAATAAATAGGCATAGGTTTAAAGTTAAGAATTTATTAAGAAAAAGAATCATGCAAAGGGATTAGCAAATTGAATACAGAGTGGGAAGCATACACACACTCTAAATTAATCTTTTATTAATCCTAGCTTCAACTAAATACTTAACTAAACAAATGTTACGATCTACAGAGAAAAAAGAAGAAATACGGGGAAGGAAAATGTATGGGGTCTGTTTCAGAGACTGAGGTCCAGGGAGGCCAATGCAAAGTCAGACTCACATTCCCCCAAAATGCACTTTCACCCACAGGTTTGGAGCCAGATCCTGGATCCCAGTACTCCTCAGAGCAGCCTGGACCAAAGGGCTGGGGTTCAGAGGCCCAACTTCAGGCCCCAAAAGTGTGATGGTAGAGGGGGAAATAAAATACTTCCCAAAATAAATTGGTTGGTAGCCAAATGTATCAAACTTATTTGGTGGATCAGTGAGATAACTATTCTGCAGGAAGATTCAGGTGGGGGCAGGGCCGTGTTGGTCTGAAGCAGCAGACCAAAGTTTGAGTCCAGTGGGGGCACCTTGGAGACCCACCAAGTGTTATTCAAGGCGTGAGCTTCCATGTGCAAAGGGCACACTTCATCAGAGATACAGTGGAACAGGTAACCTCCCCAACCATTACTTACGGGGGGTGGGGCTTGTTGTCAGGAAGGGCCATTGAGAGTCAAGATGCAGAAGGAACTGGGTGATGATAGCTGAGATTGGATGTCAGAAAGATCTGTGAATGGCAGTAAATTTGCATACAAATACATGAGTTAACAAACAGATGTGGGAACAAGGTTTGAGTTCAGTGGCACTTACACGATAGATAAAGTTCCATTCTGGATAGAAGGGAGAACTGAGAGGCTTAGTACGTACACTCCCTCAGGTCCACTGAAACAGATTTCCTCATATATTTGTCAGCTATGCTGCCATATTGTTTATGGCTCCAGATTCGCTTTCACGCCCCGTGTGCCAGTTGCTGCCACATTCCCTTCTCTTCGCTTCTCCCCCCTCGTTATCACTGACCTTGTAGCCAGCCTGTGTAGTGTCTTCCCATCAATTAACCGTGGGACTTGTTTCGTTTCCGAGCCTCGGCTCTAACGGCCCTGGTCCTCCTTCCCACCCGCGGGAGTCAGGCCGATTGGCCCATAGGTGGTGGTGGTGGGGTGCTTTCGAATACCCTATATCTCTCTCAGCTTCCTGTGGTGTAGTTATTCCTAACAGTGACTGTGTCTATGCTACCATAGTGCTAGCAATAAATATAACCTTCAAAGAAGCATGTGCTCTGTTGTTTGGCTGTGGGTTAGGATTGCCAAGTGTATCTTCATCGGGAGCGGGGGGCTCCCAACCGGCGTCTTGTGTGCGCGCGCGTCGCACATACGTCACCCGGAAGTGACGGGAGGACGCCAGGCACGCTGGGGTGGGACCACGACCATACAAGGGAAAACCATAGAGTTTTCCCTTGTATGGCCGTGGCCCCGCCCCCAGCGTGCCTGGCGTGCCCACGTCACTTCCGGGTGACGCGCACATCAAGGTGGAGTTCCCCCCGGGGCCTGATTCGGCGGCGCCGGGGAACAGGCCTCTGGGGTGGGGGTTTCCCTGCCCCCTGGGGGGACTTGGGATCCCTACTGTGGGTCCTGACAATATTACATATAGGTGGGGGGGGTTAGTTGCCAGGAAGAGCTAATGCAGTCAAGATGCCTAAAGTAACTGAGCAATAAATACAGCTAAGATTGGAATAACACATCACGTTAAGACATGTAAATAGCAGTAAGTTGGTGTACAGATAATGCAAAGTACTCGGAAACGGGAAGTGATTCAGCAAGGAGTACTTTATTAGTGAGGAACAAGACAAGGAACCCCGGCACGCAGGCCGGTATATATGCTCAGAAACCCACCACCAAAACACACCCCCTAGTGACCCTATAGGTTATTTACAGTGGCCGAGAGTCCCATTGGCTCTCGGCCGCGGACCTGGCCCTCTGGTTGGTGCGGGCTAGGATCCGCTCCGCTATTGTTCTGCAGGGACGAAGCTCTGGGCTTGTAAGCTCTGGGCTTGTGCTAGACCTCATGGCCCAACGGTCGTGCACGTGGTAATGGCGGATACATTACAGATAATAAAGGAGTTAACAACAGATGTGGGGACTAAGTTTGAGTCCAGTGGCACCATTAAGACCAACGAGGTTTAATTTCTGGATATAATTGAGAACTGAGTGACTTAGCATGTGTAGTGAGATAAGATACCCGCTTCTTCATTACACATGCTAAGTTAACAGAGATATCAGCTATAATGGGGTATAATGGAGGGGATGTACTAAAAGGAATGACAGGATTGCCCATTGGAAACAATGGGAGATGCTTGAAGGCCCACTGGAAATAATGGGAGCCAGGAATGCTAATTGACTTGCATGGGCTCCATTGAAATACATTACAACACAAGAAGAGTTGCAAAGAAAATGTGGAATGGATTTTCCATTAAGACCCCTGTGCCCCGATAGACTACTGTGGGACTGAAATGACAGCCCCCAGAGTGGAATGACAGCCTCAGGGAGTAGCAGAAGGGTTCTGGGACTGAAATGACAGAGCCTAGAGTGGAATGAAAGCTCCTGGGGGTAGCAGATGTGTTCTGGGACTGGAATGACAGGCCCCAGAGTGGAATGACAGTCCCTGGGAGAAGCAGAAGTATTCTGGGACTGGCATGACAGAGCATAGAGTGGAATGACAGACCCTGGAGCACCGAGCAGCCACCCCACCCCCCACTTTCTGATAGCCCTGAAGTGGAAGGGAGGGACTCCAAACCAGGGGATCCCCCGTCTCCAACAGGGGATTGGCAACCATAGCTGCTGGTGGGTCTGGGGTATGTGGGGGAATTCCCTGGGGTGGGTAGGGGGGAAATTGCTGGATCTCCTTGGCTGTGATACAAATTTCCAGATAAGAGAGAAGCCAATGTTGGATCAGGCCAAAGGCCCATCCAGTCCAACACTCCGTGTCACACAGAGGCCAAAAATACCAGATGCCATCAGGAGGTCCAGCAGTGGGGCCAGGACACTAGAAGCCCCTCCCACTGTTGACCCCCCCCCAAGCACCAAGAATACAAAGCATCACCTGCCCCGGACAGAGAATTCCTATCTACACCTTGTGGCGAATAGCCACCGATGGACCTCTGCTCCGTATGCTTATCCAATTCGCTCTTGAAGCTGCCCATGCTTGTCACCCCTTAGCCGTCTTTTCTCCAAGCTAAAGAGCTCCAAGCGCATCATCGCGCATCATCGGCATCATCATCAAATCTTTTTGACTACTATTTTTCCTTCTTTCCCTTCCCTGCATTCCAGTGCAACAATTCCTCCCCCACCTCCACCCCCATCTCTTTTTTGATGGAAAGGGTGGGAAAGTTGGTTAGAATTTATTCCCTTTCACATCACGTTGTTGTTTTGTGAGATCTTGCTGTGTGGCTCTTTGAGATGGAGTTGCTGCCTGGGGTTCCCTTTCTGCTCCTCTACAACCCCCCCCCCTTTTCCTGGGTCTCTGGGGTGAAGGCCTTGGGGGTAGCTTCTTTCCTCAGCAGCTCAAACACCCAGCTCACCCCAGGACTCTCTGGAGGACTGGCTGCTTGCTATTCCAGAGGTGCTGGCTGTGTGGGTTCCCTTTCTGCTCCTCTATAACCCCCTCCCCACTTTCTCCAGGCTGCACAACTTTTGCTTCTTCTGGTGAGCTTTTGTGTTGTAAATGTGGAAATCCTTGGGGAACAAGGTGAGTTCCCTCCTCCTGTGGCCACCCCCCCTTCCCCTTTATTTTGAACACCAAAGCAGAAAGAAAGGTGGAGTGTATGTGTGTGTGTATGGACAGAGAGAGAGAAAGGGAGAGGAGTAGAAAAAACTGTGAATTAAAAACAAGATATATCTTCTAATCAGGTTTCTTACTATTTACTAGTGAGTTTCTCTGGATCCTGAGGGGGAGGGAGATTTCAGGCCAGTGTGTGCGGGGAGGGGGGTGGGAGAGAAATACTGAAAAGAAAGCTTTTGATTTCTCCCTTTGCTAGGAAAAAAAAGCACTTAAAAAAAGCATAGAGAAAACGAAAGTGATACAAGGCAGTGGCTGGCTGTGTGATCCAGTGAAGAGGGGAGGAGTATTGAAGCCCAGATGGGGGCAAGAACAAGAAAATGAAGATTTGAGGATGGAGGGAAATCAAAGGAGGAGTGGGATGGAAAGTTGCCTGTGATGCTGTGTCCCCTGCCCGATCTGGCTCAGTGTAGGTTTCTGCAGCCTCTTTCTCTCTCTCCCCTCTGGTGCACCAAGGGGGAGCTCCAGCCACCAAAATATGATAAGAATAGCTGCTTCTGTGTTCACTCTCTCTCTCACACACACAAACACATGTATGTGTGCGTGTGCGTGTGTGTTAGTGTTAAAAGATGCTATTCAATATAAACCCCATCCCTATGCTGTAACTGTGCAGACTACATGTCCCAGAATTCTCAGCGTCAAGAGAGGTGTATAACCCAAGATGCTCGGTGGGTGTGTTGTCCCCCCCCCCTGCCCCATCCTTATAATACAGCTGAGTTCCTTATAGCTTCTCAGTTGCCTGAGTGGGTCAAGCTTCTCCTGGTCGAGTATCATGTTGATACTTTCATACAATGACCTTTCAATGGAGCAGACTTTGACAGATTTGAGTTTTGAAATTCTGGTGGTATACTTTTTAAGACTGTCAGATACCCAGGCTTCACCAGTGATACATAATCACTCATCTGTATAGTTTCTATTAAGTTTGAAATATTTGCTGTGCAAGGGTTTGGATGTACAAGGCCTGTTTATTGCCGTTGATTCAAATGACTTTTCTTCTGTGTTTAGTGGTACAAGTGTTGAACCCAATGGGCATTTGTAGAGTGTATGTGATGCTGAGAGATACTGCTTCAGTGCATAAGATCTGGGCCATGGAAACTTGCAGTCAAACAGTCTCTCCTGGGCTTCCAGCTAAGAATCTTAGGCTATGTGGCTTGTCCTTGTTGAGTCTCAGCAAGACTCAAACTAATGTATGCAGTCAAATATAGACTCACTCAGAACAAAATGTAGGCTTGCTCACGAAGTAGAATTTTTGCTCACAAGACTCAACAGGAGCTTAGGGGGAACATAAAAGCTACAGAGTAGACTGGCAGTCCACCGGAGAAGAGGGACAAAAGCAGCTAAAAAGCTTGGGTTGGTTCAGTGGCTACTGTGAATTAGGACCTTCAGTCTCACCTGAGTTTGCCTGAAAAGACTTTGAGCGACTGGCAAAGACAAATAAATAAATTTGTATGGAACAATAAGAAGCCAAGAATAAGATTTAAAGTACTGCAGGATGAGAAGAAAAGAGGTGGTCTGGCAAAAAAGGTAAAGGTAAAGGTTCCCTTGCTTGAAAGCCAGTCAAATCCGACTCTAGGGTTGCGGTGCTCATCTCCGTTTCAAAGCCGAAGAGCCAGCGCTGTCCGAAGACGTTTCCGTGGTCATGTGGCCGGCAGGACTAAACACCAAGGCGCTGTTACCTTCCCACCGAAGTGGTGGTTCGAATTTTGGCATTTGGAATCAGAATTGGAGAAAATGTTGTTTGCATATGTAGAACAAAGCTGCAACTCTTTGTTCTTCTAGGAGATCCAGTTTGTCTTGATATCACATCTTTCTTTATTGCCAGCAAATAATGCCTTGAGTATTTCTGAAATATGCAAATAAACCCACAGAGATACAGCCAACTAGTACATTAAAAACAACCAGATTTGTTTATCGCCTCTACAGTCTATCACTGTGATCCCCCAGTGTGGTGCCCACTGGCATCTTATCTGACACCCACTTGCATGCAGCAGAAGCGGTTTCAGAACTGCCCAGGAAGTATCACTTTTGTGTCCGCGTTATTAACACCAGTGCCGAATGATCTGCATCCTTTGTAGGAGGATACGTGGCATGGAGCCTCCCAAAATTTTGATTTGGCCTCCTTGTGACTAGATGACCACACTTCTGGTAACATGGGGGTGTGGTCTAATATGCTAATGAGCTGTGCTGTTACGGGTGTGTCCTAATATGCTAATGAGTTCCTGCTGGGCTTTTTCTACAAAAAGAGCCCTGGCCGGTAGGATTTTGTGCTTACCTTACTCAGAATGAATTTGCTCCTGTTCTTTAAACAATATTGATACTATTGCACACGTTCTCCTGGGGTATTTGTTGTATATTAACCTTAGAAGATACTATTTTTCATCATGTCGGTCAGCCTGCTCTGATTCATATTCCTGTGAGATGGTTATACCTCTGCTTGCTGATAAGGACCTCTAAAAATCCTTGCAGTTGCAAACACTTTTTAATCTTTTTGTCTATTGGGTAATACATTATTTATAATAACAATTCACTGCTTAAGATCTATGCATCATAGAGCTTTTATTAGATGAAAGGAAAGGAACACAGCTGATTTGCAATTTGAAATTCCAGGGCCAGGAAACAGAAACTAGAGAAAGGTGCATAATATCCGTCTCTTTGTTGATGGATAAAAACACCAGTTTAATAGCAGTACATTCTTAACCTGTGATAAACTGTACAATATATGACTAATTTCTGGGTGACAGGTGACTTCAGAGGACAATGAAAATAACAGAAGAGAGAATTTGAGGAATCCAGAAGAAGGGCTAGTAGAAGCAATTCCAGGGAATGAGGAAACTGGTGACTTAAAAGCGGAATCTAACACATCAAGTAGGGAAGAAGAAAGTGAAAGCATCACAAATGCATGTCAACAGGCAAGACTCCTTGGAAACCTCTTACTGGAATGTCTGAATGCCACAGAGCCATCCCTTGGGGGTGCGACAGCAAAGCCCACCACAGTCCCCACCACAGAAACTACTGACAGTCACCTGCCCCAGCGATGCCAGCCACTCAGCAGTCCATGGTCGTCATGTAATGAATCCACAGTGGAGGATGAATTAAAGTTGGCTGAAGCGCTAAGTGAATTTGCAATCGATTTCTATATGGCAGCAATTCAGTATGAGAAGAGTGACTCCAATCTGGTCTTCTCACCCTTCAGCATCTCCATGATGCTTTCCAACCTCTTGCTAGGTAAGTCTACACTCTCATCCCTGAACACAATTATGACAACCTTAAGACCACTGGTTTTTTTATATAAAAAAAATCAATGTCAAAATACAGTTCACATAAAAAGATCATATATCACAATGTATGAAGAGCTGCCGTGTGTGTTTTCTCTGTAATGAGTATATAGAGTGAGCAGCCACAGTACTTAAAACCTTGACTCATGTACTTGTGGAAAGAAAACCTTTCACACTGTAAATATTGCTGTATGCATATGATTAACTAAACAAAGGGTTTTCTCATAGAGAAAATGTAACTTTTGAAGCAGTCTTTGTACAGATTCCTTCTACAGATTCCTTATTTGCTCCCACACACATTTCCATCTCTTTAGCTCACAGCTCTCCTCTATTGTTCTTATGAGATGTTGTTGTTGTTGTTCAGTCGCACAGTCGAGTCCGACTCTTCGCGACCCCATGGACCAGCTCCCGCCAGGCCCTCCTGTCTTCCGCTGTCCTCTGAAGTTGGCTCAATTTCATGTTCGTTGCGTCGATGACACTGTCCAACCATCTCATCCTTTGCCGTCCCCGTCTTCTTTGACCTTCAATCTTTCCCAGCATCAGGGTCTTCTCCAGTGAGTGCTCCCTTCTCATTTGGTGGCCAAAGTATTTGAGCTTCAGTTTCATTATCTGGCCTTCCAGGGAACAGTCAGGGTTGATTTCTTTGAGGATTGACTGATTTGATCTTCTTGCAGTCCAAGGGACTCTCAAGAGTCTTCTCCAGCACCATAGTTCAAAAGAATCTATTCTTTGGTGCTCGGCCTTCCTTATAGTCCAGCTCTCGCAGCCATACATGACTACTGGGAATACCATTGCTTTGACCATGCGGACTTTTGTTGGCAGGGTGATGTCTCTGCTTTTTATCATGCTGTTTAGGTTCGCCATCGCTTTCCTCCCAAGGAGCAGGGGTCTTTTAATTTCATGGCTGCTGTCACAGTCTGCGGTGATCTGGGATCCAAGGAACGTGAAGTCTGTCACTACTTCCACGACTTCCCCTTCTATTTGCCAAGGAGTGATGGGGCCGGATGCCATGATCTTAGTTTTTTTGATGTTGAGCTTCAAGCCCACTTTTGCGCTCTCCTCTTTTACCCTGAGCAAGAGGCTCTTTAGGTCCTCTTCACTTCTGCCATTCATCGGTCGTACTCTAAGTATATCAAGCAAAACAACTTGCCGGGTGAGATTGTGATCAAATTTCTCCGACGACAGACAAGAGATGATATTCTCAGAGTGACAGCAAGCAAACCCCTACAATTGGGATCAGCAACCATCAGGGTCCTAAAGGACGTTCCATTTGAGGTCAGACAGAAAAGGAAAGCATATAAAGAGCTTATTTCAACGCTTCAAATCAACCAGATTCAATATGCCTGGCTCTTTCCAGAGGGGGTGCAGTTTAAATACAGAGACAAAAGGGAGAAAATTGACTCGGTGTCCAAAGCGGAAAATTGGTTGAAGCAGTTTTTTGGAGCAAAAGAGGAAGAGCAGCAAGAGGACGGAGGCCAAGTAGCCAGCCCAGATGAGACGGACGGAGAACTATTGGGAGCAGAAGGAGGCACGGCCAGAGAAGCATATGATCTGCGACTGAGAGTTGCCAAGTAACACTTATGACTTAAAAGACTATAGACGAACTGGATGAAGTCTTTATGCACACTGAGAAGAAAATAGACATTTACTAAAATGGACTCACTAATCTCCTTAACTCATTGACTTAAACACAAGCTTTAATTTTTTTATAACTAACTATGTGCTAACTGTTAAGGACCTTCCTTTCTTGGGTTTTTAGTTATAGTGTGGATACCATCACCTCCACTAGCTTTGTTGTTAGTAATGCTTTCTAAGGCCCATTTAACTTCACATTCCAGGATGTCTGGCTCGAGGTCAGTGATTATACCGTCGTGGTTGTCAAGGACATCGAGGTCTTTCTTGTATAGTTCTTCTGTGTATTCTTGCCATCTTTTCCTAATCTCTTCTGCTTCTGTTAGGTCCCTACCGTTTTTGTCCTTTATCATGGCCAGCTTTGCATGGAACGCTCCCTTGATTTCTCCAATTTTCTTGAAGAGATCTCTAGTCCTTCCCATTCTATTGTTTTCTTCTATTACTTTGCACTGTTCATTCAGGAAGGCCTCCTTATCTCTCCTTGCTGTTCTCTGGAAATCTGCATTCAGTTGGGTAAATCTTTCCTTTTCGCCTTTGCCTTTCGCTTTCCTTCTTTCCTCTGCTATTTGTAAAGCCTCATCAGAAAGCCACTTTGCTTTCTTGCATTTCTTTTTCTTTGGGATGGTGGTGATTGCTGCCTCCTGTACAATGTCACGAACCTCCGTCCATAGTTCTTCAGGCACTCTATCTATCAAATCCAGACCCTTGAATCTATTCTTCACCTCTACTGTATATTCATCAGGGATGCGATCTAGGTCAAACCTGAATGGCCTCGTGGTTTTCCCAATTTTCTTCAGTTTAAGTCTGAATTTTGCAATGAGTAGCTCATGATCTGAACCACAGTCAGCTCCAGGTCTTGTTTTTACTGACTGGATAGAGCTTCTCCATCTTTGACTGCAAATTATATAGTCAATCTGATTTCGGTGTTGCCCATCTGGTGATGTCCATGTGTAGAGTCGCCTCTTAGGTTGTTGGAAAAGGGTGTTCGCTATGACCAGTGTGTTCTCTTGACAAAACTCTGTTAACCTTTGCCCTGCTTCATTTTGCTTTCCAAGGCCAAACTTGTCTGTTATTCCGGTTACCTTTTGACTTCCTACTTTAGCATTCCAGTCCCCTATGATGATGAGGACATCATTTTTTGGTGTTAGTTCTATAAGGTGTTGTAGGTCTTCATAGAACCGGTCCACTTCAGCCTCTTCTGCATCAGTGGTTGGGGCATAGACTTGGATTACTGTGATGTTGAATGGTTTGCCTTGGAATCGGACCGAAATCATTCTGTCATTTTTGAGATTGTATCCCAGTACTGCCCCCTGCACTCTCTTGTTGACTATAAAGGCCACACCATTTTTTCTACGAGATTCCTGGCCACAGTAGTAGATATAATGGTCTTCTGAGTTAAATTCGCCCATTCCTGTCCACTTTAGTTCACTGATTCCTAGGATATCGATGTTCAGTCTTGCCATCTCATTTTTGACCACGTCAAGCTTACCTTGATTCATAGATCTTACATTCCAGGTTCCTATGCAGTATTGTTCTTTGCAGCATCGGACTTTCCTTTCACCATCAGACACATCCACAACTGAGCGTCCTTTCGGCTTTGGCCCAGCCGCTTCACTCTTTCTGGGGTTACTTGTACTTGCCCTCTGCTCTTCCTCAGTAGCATGTTGGACACCTTCCGACCTGAGGGGCTCATCTTCCGGCGTCATATCTTTTAGCCTTTTGTTACTGTCCATGGGGTTTTCTTGGCAAAGATACTGGAGTGGGTTGCCATTTCCTTCTCCAGGGGGATCACTCTTGGTCTGAGTTCTCTGCTGTGGCCTGTCCGTCTTGGGTGGCCCTTCACGGCATAGCCCACAGCTTCATCGAACCGCTCAAGCCCCCTCGCCACAACAAGGCAGTGATCCATGAGGGTGCTTATGAGATGACTGACTTGCTATACCACCTTTGTCATTAATTTACTTAAAGCGCCTTCCCATGTGCTGGTTGTTACTGCTGGGACTCAATGGGGACTCTGAGTATTTCTTGCCAATTCTTTTGCCCTAACAATTTGAAAATTAAATTGTGGATCCACGTGATCCTCTTCCCTCCATTTTCTTTCATTCCTGTTCATTTTAGTCTGTTTGCCTCTACACTGATCACATGTCTGACTGTTATATAGGGAACCCTCTATGCCTGATTTCTTAGAGTGTGTGCAAATAACACAATTTCAGAGTTTAGTGTGCTGGGTTTTTTGCATACACATCATCTTCCTTCCCCATATCTAACTCAGTTTCAGTTTCTTCTCATTTTCATCAGAACCTTAATTTGCACTATTGTGAGTGGCCAGCCATTTTATCAGTCATGAAACCATATACCCTCTTCCTTGAAGGCAAACCATGAACAAGATTGCTTGGCTGTCTCTTGTGTCACTCACGAAGCCACCCACGCTGCTTCTTCTTTTCTTTTCTTTTTTGAAAATTGTATTGTTTTTCCATACTACACACTACCACTATTGGATAGGGGAAGGATACTACTACCCTAACACTATGACCATGGGTAATGGGAAAAGGGAAAACTAATACATCTATATATCTAATAGCCAAGTTGCCCTCGTGAGTGCGCTTGGGGGGCACTTGGGGGGGAGGGGGAGGTTTGTGCACACGTGGGGCGGTCCCCACGTGTGCACAAAAATCCAAAAAGTTGAAAATTTTTGGGGGGGAATGTTTAAATCCCCCCGAAAGTGACAGAGCGTCCCCTGCACATGCGCAGGGAACGCTCTGTAGCTGGCCTCGGAGCCGCCGGGCGGGCGGGCGGGCAGGGGGGGAGGACCGGCCTC